>NC_065511.1:10909429-11150500 GCF_006386435.1 Epinephelus moara | reverse complement strand
TATTGTTGTCGGTGAGATCAGTATGTTATATGAACATTATTCCTTAGTCTCTGTGACATATTAGGAGGATTTTACGACTATTTGCTTTAGATTTCTGACATATAGCTCCTTTAATTTTCCACACAATTTTTTTGACAACATTGTGGTTAATACGTAGTTAGGTTTAGGCCACAAACCAACGTTTGGTTGCTAACTCTTGTTAAAAAACATCCATTTTTCTTGCTACAAACATGGCTGGACAAGTCTCGAACTGTCGTTAAAAAGTACCTGCTTTTGATGCTACAAACACGGTTGAAAACATTAAAAAAATGTGGGAAAAATGGTTTGGTTACTACAAACACGTTTTGGGCCATTGTTAAAAAAAAGACCCACTGTTGTCGCTACAATCAGCTGAAAAATGTCCCAAACTTTTGTTGCTACAAAAATGGCTGGAAATATCTCAAATTGTTGTCAAAAAAGATCCGCTTTTTTCGCTACAAACACAACTGGACATGTCCCAAACTGTTCTTAATGAAAATCTCCTTTTGTCAATACAAACACATTTCAAAAATGTCCCTAACTTTTGTTAAAAAAGAACTGATTTGGTTGCTGCTGAGAGGAACTCATTGTTGTCAAAGATGACCTGCTTTTGTCACCACAAAAATGGCTGGACATGTCCCGAACTCTCATAAAAACAAAAAAAAGAACATTGCTTTTGTTGCTACAACACAACTGGAAATATTTTGAACTGTTGTTCAAAAACACCCACTTTTGTTGGTCGCGAACAGTAGTCTGCTGCTCTCTGCTCCTTGGCAGCCATCTCATCTTGGAGTCGTACCATTTACCATTCCTTCCTCCTGCTGATGAGATGTATCTGTTTTGATGTATCTGCCATCATCCCAAAACTATGGAATTCAATGATGTTGAATACCCCCCCCCCCCCCCCCCCCCCCCCCAAAATGGTACTTTGATCTCCACCAACTCCTGAGATGACAATGCAATATTACTGAAACATTTTCCTCCATATTATGTGTTTTCAGTTCTTGAACTACAGTTTACAAGTAAAGACTGACCCTCTAATTACAAATGCTAAATTATGTGGCACACATTTGCATTTCTTTGCTTTCACTTTCAGAAATGATTACCTGGAACTTGAGCATTTCATTCACCAACTGTACCATGTGTTTACCCTTAATACCATAGAGGACTATAGCTTACATTACCAGTCACATTAGCACACCCAGCAATTAGCAGCTTAGTCTTTACTTGGCTGCATGTTGACGACTCCGACTCTTGTTTCTGAGGTGCGCAACGTGGCAGTCCTGGAGGATTATCAGTGCTCCAAATTACATAACTGAACTAATGAGATACATACTCACACAGTTTCAACCCCTATTCCCACCGGGTGCCTCACTGGCGGAGTGAAATATTCCTCAGCTCCCTGTGGACTCCCCGCACATCCCCGCCTGTCTGGGGAGAGGAGAGCAGAGGAGGCGAGTGAGCACAGGGAGGAAATGTAGAGAGGAAATAAATGGAGATGTATCGTCACCAAAAGGTCTGACTGACAAGTAGCTAATATGCTGTAATTGTTTAGCGAGTGGATTGGAGCCTCTCTCTACTGTGAACCAAGGTGAAAACGACTTCTGAGGCTAAGTGTTTGTTGCACTGCAGGTTCTTTTCCGTTGCTGATGCCTCATTAAATAAAGGCTAAAACAGGCTCAAACTGCTGTGTGTATGTTGGGGATGTATATCAACAAACCATATTGCAGGGGAAAATGGCTTGTTATAATAGTTGCCTGTGGACAGGGACCCTGAATATTATTTCTACCAATTCAATACTAAACAGTGTGATTGTTGACTTTGTGATAGGAGTGAAACTGAGACCAAACAAGCACTTTGGGATGGAATAGCACTTAAACCATTGGTTTCCTCCACTCTCTCACACAGTGCAGAAAATTGAGGTCATGCTGTCATTTGTATTCATGGTAATATGGCACTGCAAATAACAGTCGGGTTTGTTTAAAGTTCCATGCTCCAGATGTATGTTTATGCTTCTCAACCTGGCACCCAATTCATTTTGCACCAACGACCACTCTGCTTGTAAATCACGGCTAAAACCACAACCTATTGATTTATACCAGATAAGAGGAACAAAGCTAACATATTGTTTTGGTGCTATTTCTCCGTGAATATGCCTCAGACGACACTGGTTCAAACACAAAGCCTGCTAGTCACACCAAGTATGTAAAATATTGGTCACGCTTGTACCTGTTGTCTAAGTTATTACTTGTTATATTTACTCCATGTGACACTGCGATCAAGGGAGACTCAAACACAAGGACGACTGTTCACACGACCGCTTTTATCAAGGAATGTAACTCTTGGACAAGAAGTGAGAGCAACAAAGATTTAGAGGAGACACATATCTTCAAATGCCCAAACCCAAGTCACAAAAATACACATTTGCCTTAAAAGCTTGTAGGCCCCTACTTGGTATTTGTATTCAATCTTTACCACACTGATGAGCAGCTAAATGCAACTAAATTTGCTCTAGTACAACACAAGATGTGGAATTAAAGTCCATCCTAATAAAAAGAGGAGACAACCTAACTGGAGGGGACAGATTCACTGCATTATTTATCATGTTACAATGAGCTTATCCCGTAATTACTGCATGGTAATTCCCTTATGGATGTCAACTGTGTTTTTTTCCCTCCTCTCTCCCCATCCAAATTAAAATCTACACTCGCTTCTTTATCATTCTAACTACTGTATATTACCTCTAGTACTAATAATGAGGCTTTTAAAAGACACTTACCTCAAAAAGCTAATTGTTTTTGTTTGATTTTGGTGACACTTTATCGAGACTGGCTGTTAATTAATAGCAATTATACATTAACTATTAAAGGAGGCACCTTATTAATTAATGGCCTCAGATGCAATTAAATTACAGATGCACACACCAATTTAGCAACCAACTTTCCTTAATCCTGCGTAATTTCAAAGGGATTTCAGAAAGGGGGGAAAGTGATTCTATTATTATGGCTGCAGTAGGTGTTAATTAAGAAGTAACTAGCGGGTGCATCTAATATGGATGCTGTGTGTGTGTGTGTGTGTGTGTGTGTGTGTGTGTCAGAGCAGGCTTGGATTTAGGCTGGGTTTGTGGGGTGCTGGGTATTTATGCAACAAAAACACAACATGGGAATTCACCCCACACAAACCGAGGCCACATTTCTGCTCCAATAGCGAGCTATTTCACTGATAGAGCTGTGTTCACTCATGCTGCCGCTTGACTTGTATGTTTCTATCTGCACTCTCCCTCTCTTGCTTTATTCTGTATGCTCCTCTTTAAATCTGTATCTTTGAGGTAGAGTTTCCATTTTGCTTCGGGCAATAAGAAACAGAGTCCTCATGCTGTTACTGAATCCCCTCGTTCATGGTTGAATGCTTTTTTTGTGTGTTTCCTACCTTCACAATGAGGGGATGGATTTTTCTTTCAGACTGTCACTTTATTAGGTACACCTGCACGATGTAATGCAATCAAATACAACAGCTCTGCCATTAATACCACTTTTACAAAGCTCGTAATTTTTCAGTGTTTGTTGACGCTGTCAGAAAGGTAATAATTCTACTTTATGTGTATTAAAGAGGTCATAGTGGGTGATGCTGGTGTTGCACTGGGGGGACTTATATTAAAAGGTGTTTCTAATATTCTGCCCCTCTCATCAGAATTGGAATAAGATTTATTACCAAGTAGGTTTTCACTTCCAAGGTATTTGCTTTGGTCTTTGGTGCACACATTAATAAGTAATAAACATATTATGATAATATAAAAAGAAAGATGAAGTACTGTAATGTAAAACATGGATATAGAATAGAAACACTGCAATACAAATAGGACTTAAAATCAATGACAAATTAAATATATACAATAAAGCTGTTTCAGAATGAATAAGCTGCACAGTTTTGTGCAGGATGTGCAAAAATATTAATCAGGGGATGTGTAAAAGTTCACAGTATAGCTGGTATGTGCAATGCACAGAGATAATAGTCAAAGATGTGTGCTAATGTGACATACAGGCAGTGTGTCATGTAGGTAAATAGGGAGGACAAAATATTAGAAACACCTCTGCAGTCCATGTCACCATTGCAAACTACAACCTCAATAATAAACATGTACTCAGGCTAATGCCTCTCTGACCATGTCAATCAAAACTGAACATTATTATCTTTGTAAAGGCAGAGCTGTTGTATTAGATCACGTTATTGCACATGTGCACCCAGTGATTATTTGTTTTAAACAAACCCAGTGATTATTTGTTTTAAAATGCTTGCAGCATTATATTTGCTTTGTGTACAACACCATATCCACATGTACAGCTTTTTTTTAACAATTTGGCTGACTATCCATCCACTCAAAAGGTTTGTGTCTCAGGTTTTCTTTACTAGAGGTAATCATGACCAAATCCATGTCTATGACCCTGCTGTGGAAAATTCTCTCTGATTACAAAATGCCTCTCTTTCCCCACTTTAAGCCCGTGTAAGTATACACCCTCCTCCAATAGTCGGACTGAAGTCAGGGAAACAAAAAGCAGCTCATGGGACCTGGATGTACGTTCACCATCTCCCTCTATAATGTTTAGAAGAGGAATGCAGCTCATAGGGGAATATCCAAGTCAACATGCACGCTGTCCGATTATGTTAATAGTAAATCCAATTATGCACTTATAGCATAATGCTCAAGAAGGAAACTAGGCTTGTTGCCCATGGGGTCCTCAAGAAGTGGGACCGGTGTATGTTTCATTTGCAAAATGGTGGAATCAATAGTTTTTTCATGCTCCGGAGACATTGAGTACACACTGTAATTACCTCAATGTCTGTGTTTGTTGCATCAATGTCAATTAAAATATTAGGAATGGTCAGAGAGGTTGGGAATCCTAATTTATTTTGCAAAATCTGCTTCGCAATAATAGAGAGCAGTTTAGAGCTGAAACAATTAGTTGAACAATCAATTAAACAATCAACAGAAAATTAATCGGCATTAATTAGTTGTCCGAGTGATATTTTTAAAACAAAAATGGCAAATAGTTTCATTTTCTAAATATGAATATAGTTAGTTGCAGTCCCAGAACAGTTTGTTGTGGCTATAGCAGGTTGTGTGACTTGGATTTTACCTTAACATAGCTTGAGTTATAATTTATCATCACAGTCTGGAGTGTGTCCTGCTTTGTTTCTGTGTTTCTGCATTATATGCACATGCAGCTCTGGCAGTCCTGATCCATGTGATTCAGACATTTGCTGTTTATGCTGTACATGAAACGCCCTCTAAAACACCCAACTGTCTGTGTCCACGCTAATTAATGTTTACTAAACTTGAAAGCCTGTATAGGCTACACTGGGAACCACAATTACAAATGTGCCTTCAACAACAATTTGTTTCTTGGGTGACAGAGAACATTAAAAGTCTGACTTAAATGAGCGTACAAAGCTAACAAACACATGTATTAAAACTATTTCAAGCCCATTTTGATCCCCCAAGACATCCTATCAGTAACAAGTCCCTGATCGGAGAAGAAACTGCACAACACAGTCAAACCAGCAATTAGTGCAAATTAACAGACATTTTCAAAAATGTCTTTGCTTAGAAAATGGCTGCTTTGTAGTTCAAAAAATTCCCACTTTGGCCTTAGAGTTGGAGTGTTTCCAGCAAATGCTTAAATCCTAAAATAAGTACTGCAATCTTCTGGCACAGACACACTGTAATGCTTTAAAAACAATTTAGCAACTGTCATCGCTGTAATTACAGTAACTAATTACCATCCTCAGCAAACAAATAGCTTAACATAATACGCAGGCCCAATCAATTTTGAAGAAATGCAAATTCCGAAAGCAAAAAAAGGACATTTTGGCAAACCTGAAAGAATTACAGGGAAATAACACTTTGTTTTATCCACACATAATTCCCAGGGAATATCATATCATAAATATTTGCATTCAGTTCTTATCAGGACATTTGCATTTGCTTCTTATCAGTCGGCAAGCCAGGCACTGGCAGATAGGGAGAGCTGCCTCCACGCCATACACACATTTCTAATGAGTCACGTCGCAGGCTGATATCATATTTTGGCTAGAACTTTATCACCAAAACGAGGAGGTCATTTTCTCCTGGAGTTGGCTCATCTTGGAACTGTCTTTGAGTTTTTTTTCCCTCTGATGTGATTCAACTGAGATTCATTTTTTAAAGCCCACAAAAAGGATTATTTCCTCTCCTCCCCCAACCGCAACAGCCCCATATCAGTGGCACGTATGCTTGCAATGATTATCATTCTGTCATAAAATATTTCAGTTTTATCAGAGTATTATTTTATTTGCCACAGCATCCCTCGGAACAGAGACTCTGGGGAAGGGAAGAAAAAGCACACACACACACACATACACACACACACACACACACAGACACAGACACACACAAAACGAGCTCATCTGCATGAACAGCAGTGGATGACAGGCAGGAGACTCTGCTCCACCATCTCATTTTAGTAGACATGTGCAACAGTTTCCAGGGGGAAAAATTAAAGTAATTGTTTGATAACATTTTCAAAAAGGTATTCCACAATAACAATTTCATGGTGCATTGCAGAGTATAATTATAAATCAGCCTTTTTTTTCTTGGACAGCCAAGGAACACTGGGGGTCAAGTAAAGTATCCTAGTCAAATTCTCCTCTCATTAGTGCAATCGCTTCTCTCCGCTAATTATTTCCTCCCTCTCTCTCCCTCACTCTCTCTCCCTCTCTCTGGATTATCCTGAGCAACATGCAGCATTAGGCCCAATGATGATTTCATACATTTTTTTTTTTTTTTATTAAAACGTGTTGTTCTTGCAAATATGTTTTGCATTAATTACAGCTTGATGTGACAAAATGTTAAACATTCTTTTGATGTAATGTAATCACGCATATGTCAAAATGCATTTATATGCACGCTCTGCTTTTTTATGCAATTGGGCAGTTGACTTTTTTTTTTTCCAGTTTGAGTTTTGTATGCAATTAAAAGGCAAAATGCATTTCCCTGCCCACAGTGAGGGGGAAGAGAAGGGGACGTGGAATAATTGAGAAAATTCAAACACAGAGTAATCATGAAAATGTGCTGTAAGGAATGGATGTGACACATAAATGATTTGCTCTCCAAGTAATTCACATGTAAATCCAAAACAGAAAATGCCAGTGAAATGACAGGGACTCGTGATTAACGGCGGACAACAGCAGTGGCTACTCCGAAACAAACCAGGAAAACGATAGTAAGGAGTGTGTGACAAAACTGAAACAGAGTCATCCCTCTTCCTCTCATCTTTCTTTGACTGTCTTTTTTCTGGAGAGGATAAGCTGTAAGGAAATGCGAGAGGGAATGTATTCATCTGCAGCCCTGCCTGCTGGAGGTGGGTCTCTGAGCTTTTTCCCTCAGTCTTCATTATGGCTGTGTGCCTGCTGCAGCTTGGAGGAGGGCAGCTGGATCACCTTAAGGATTCTCCTTAAATCTTATCTGAGGCTTTGTTTAAACAGAGGAGGGGAGACATTCCACTGGGCCCAGCTCTGAAGATCTATCAAGCAGCATTCATATAATCAGCAGCCTCTTTTTTTCCAAGCAGCAAAAAAATGAGGAAATTTGGATCCCTAATAGCACAAAGTACAGTATTCCTATGTAATATTACTGTACTGAAGGCATCAGAAATGTGCACCAAAAATGTGACTGTAAACTTGGAAAGACATAGTCTGTGTTACTTTTTAATTTTTTTCTCAGCAGCACATGTTGTGTCAAACTGTTCTGCTATTAACACCTCATTAACATATTTGATGAAAAATGACACAATATGTGGTGTTAAAAAAAAGCTGAGCTCGCAGGTGTGCAGCCCTGAATGGCTTCTTTATGGCTAGCATTGCAAAGTATGTGGACATTATAGCTGACAGTGTCTCAACTGGAGCTCATGTTTTGGATTGTCCAGCCCCAGGCACACAGCCTGAAGTCTGTGCGGATGGTGGCGGCCTCCAATGCCTCCACAAAGCCTGACAGACTGAGTCCAGGGCTGTTAACTAGCTGTAAACACCATGATCTACTGTCGTATGCTCTGCTCTGGCCCGCACTGCGCAGACACATTAACTGTTTGTCCAGCCAGTGAACTCTAAAATCTTCCTCTTTGTCTTTGTTACAACAACCATCAACCTTCTGCAAGTTTACCCTACACTCTCACTTTCAAACACTTTAATTACTTCACTGAAACACGGGGCCCCTTTCTCCAGTGTAAGGTAGGCATTACAGAAATGTGCAATGACTGAGAGCTTTGAATGGTTGAGATAAAATATGAATCAATATGTGATTTCAGCAGATACTAAATATGACTGCTGTAGGCAAACTACTGCTGCTGTCTCACATCTTCATCTAACTTCACTAATTTCTGGCAGCTAATGTTTAATTTTTAATGAAGGTTTTTGAAAAACAAATTGAATGCTATGCACTGACAGCAATGGTTGGAGTGTCCCGTGGGATCCTTGCCTTAACTGAAATATCAAATTCATAACAGCCTTTTCTACTTTTATTGCTAGAGGATTTATACTATGAAAAAATGTCAACCTTCCTACATTTGGTTTGTGGATTCAAACATTGATAAACTCAAATGTTTGAAAATATCAAAAACTGTTGGCAATAGTCCACAGTTCACACAACATGGCGACTAGTTCTAATGTATTTAGATAAGATGGTAGCATGCATGTTTCTACTGTGGGCTAATATATACCTCTTTACCCTTTTTTTTCCTTTTCTTTTTTAAATTTTTGTTTTGTTTCATTTTGTCGTGAGTGCGTGAATTATCGATATGTTTCAGTGTCTGAATATATGTGTGTGTTTATGTTCATGTGTATGTATCATGAATATGTATATGTATGCACAGTGTATAGGTATTAATCTAATGTGTTACTGAAAATAACATGTGCAAGTGGGTCAGAGCTCTGTTGAGGTGGGGCTTAAAATGTTCAAACACATTAAGTTAAAATGATCAAACACATTAAGTTGTATCCTACACACTGTGTAAGTGTAAGTGAGGTAGCAATTTGCACTCAGTTTGATTGAGTAGATCTCATCTCATGCCTTGAGTAAACAGCACTTAAATTTAACAGCTATGACTCACTAAAACTTATTAGGTGAATAATACCAAACAGTTTTCAATACATTACACAACTGAATATATAAAAAGTGAGTAATATTTAAATCTTGATTGTAAGTAGGCAGTTGTTCATCTGTGATGAACATTCTAATTATTAATAAGTAATCAACATGACTAAATACCCAGGTAATGTAACTTAATTAATTAAGGGAGGGTTAGCTTTACCTGAAAAATTGTCATACACAGGAGACAATACTTCATTTATTCATTAATTTTCCGTAATCGCATAGGGTCACAAGGAGGACAGAGCTTATACCAGCTGACATTGGTACATCCTGGACAGGTCGTCAGACCATTACAGAGTTGAAACGCGGAGACAGACAACCATGTGCGCTCGCATTCACACCCACGGACAGTTAAGAGTTACCCATTAACCTAATGTGCATGTCTTTTGACTGTGAGACGAAGCCAGAGAACCAGGAGAAAACCCGTGCTGCCTCAGTTACGCCAGTGGGTTCAAACCTGAAACCCTCATACTGTGAGGCGTCAGCGCTAACCACTGCTCCACGTTGCCACCCAGAGACAGTACTGACAATACATGTCATTTTTTTATTGACCAACTGACCACAACATTCTCAAGTGATTAGTCTGTGTCAACTAACAACCAGTGACCCAAGAGAAGTATGCATAGTTTGAATATAGCTAAAGACTTTCCAGTCCCACAAATGAAACTGGCTTCACCCATGCTGCATGGGCGCTGACACATGCGCATGTTGCAGTGCAGGGATTATACGGTATATGGAGTATTTTATATTTTTTATATTGCAGTTGTTACTGCTAATAAATAGGCAGAGTATGTATAATTTACCCATTATTAATTATTTCCCTTGCTGACTAATACACTTGATTAAAATGTTAATGATATGCATGGGTTTTATTTACCACCCTCTGAAATTCCTTTTACAGTGCAGACATTATAATTTCTGTTTATTATGACTGCAAAAAATAAAAACTAAAAGCAAACCTCAGTTTATGGTTCTTACAAGGCTACTGTAACATTTCCAGTATGAATTTTTTCCCCACACTTATCATATGTTGAATCATTTGAGCACTAATGTATAATAAACTTGTACTCTATTATAATGAACCTAAAGTGTTCCATGTAGCACCTGATAAAGTGTTGTTGTAGAAGCATAATGAACCATTTCCCCCTTTTGATATGAGTTTCCTTTTAGTCCCAGTGTGTGTATTAACGTCTGTGAGAGCTAGTGAGCATATATTTGTGTTTGGTATGTTATATATGTTCTAGTATCATCACATTCATACACTTTTAAGCATATTTTAAACATGAAACTATAAGTGGACTGTGCAAAATGTATGTTTACATTTGGTATTATTCTTTCCTTGTGTGCTAGATCACAGGCATGTGCTTTTATTATTTGTGACAGGTAGTCTGATGTAAAAAAGTCTGCACATTTGAACTGAAATAAGCTTTTGACAGAGTTATATTATGTAACATGGTTTAAATAGGAATAGAGGGTGAAGTCTGTAATGCAGCTGTAACTTGTGAGTACACTGGATTCATTCATAAGAAAGTTTGATTTAATTACATGGAAGGCAGGTCAAAAATGGCCTCAGAAGTTGCCACTCCACCTGTGATGAGTCGGTGTGATTGACACTGATCGATGATACCCTGCAGGATCAAGTTCAAAGTCAACTAAAAACAGAGGAACAAAAGGAAATAGTAAAAAGAACTAGCTTTAGAACAGCTTTGAAATCAGTTTTGAACAGACATGTGAAAGTGATTCAGGCCATGATTTCATAACACAGTGCAGGTAGCAGCGATTGGATGACTGCAGATGTAGTCTTATCTTCCATTCTGGCACTATATTTACATGGGTTTTCAACATTTGTGCAGCCTGTGGTGTCATTATCTTTCAGAATGCTTGTTGAGCAGCATTACTGGAGCCTGGTCCTGCAGCCATGGTTGGGCCTTGCCTGGTACATGTGGGGTCGGCGCATTAGAGGCCAAGTTACCAGCCGCTCTCAGAGGGGGGCCACTGTCCACGCCGACTTTTACAACTGGTGAGCTGCCATCAAACCAAAGCGCTGCTAATCACAAACTCATGAACAGCTAAAGGCCTCGCAAATGAGCGCAGAGATGGTGTTATGGTGTTTGCAGAGCACGGCAGCCGGGTGCCCGTCCAAATCAAGAGGAGTTTCGGGCCAGTCTTTGTCTGAGGATCTCAGTTTGGCCAGCAGTCCAGCCCCAGCAGGGACCGGGATCTAGAGGATTTGAGTAGAGCTTCGGCAGCTTTTAGAAATAAGCTTGTTGGGGAGACGGTGCTGTACAGTACAGCGGTGGATCACAGTGAATGAAGAGGAAGTTTAGAAGGAGCCGCAGCCACAGAAATAGAAATGTAGCTGTTTTATCAGCGTTAGTTACTGCATGTATGACACCTTGATAAGATCAGCGCCATATATTACACCATTCTGTTTGTCCTGATATGTGAAGACTTACATCTGCAGTCTGGGTTGGAAGCTTCATACTGAACTCATTCTTACTTGGGTAAAAGAAGCGATACCACTAAACCAATAATTTACTGTAGGGATCATAAAAGTGCTCATTCTGGATAAAATGATTGTGAATGTGACATTACATTATGTAAGTGTAACTGTTTGATGTTATGTCAGTTACTGTAACTCTAGTAGTCCTTTATATGTGTAGCTAGTTATTTTATGAATTATTGAACTGAATGCATTTTTCTTTATGAATCCCCCTCATCCTCATCCCTCCTGTTTTTTCAGACAGTATACATGGTATGTGTAGAATTAAAGACTTGAAATAAACTAAATTAGAGAGAAGAGTTTTAATCATAAATCAGTATTTCACTTTCCTCAATTAATTAAAAGGAGAAAACATTGTTCCACAAAAATGGCTTTGTGTTTTTAACATTTCAGGTCAAGCCTTTGAGTCAAACTGAAATTCTAATAACTAAAAGCCATCATGAGCAGCATTTAACCGTTGTAGCTGGCCACAGTAGAGCTCATTTCAAGAAAATTATGTATGTGTATATTTATATATATATCTATATTTACTCTATCAACTGTTTATTAGTCTAATCTTTAACAGTCCATCATAATTTATGAGCTGCTCTAATGTTCTGTATGTAAATTCTCAATCACTTAAGTCACTTGAGCTGTCAAATGAATATGGTGCAGTAAAAAGTGCTTTACTGGCCTCTAAGGTAGTGTAGTAGAGTGATAGTACAGAGGTGGGACCAAGTCATTGTTTTGCAAGTCACAAGTAGGTCTCAACTCTTTGCACTTAAGCCCCAAGTCAAAACTGTCCCGAATCAAGTCCCAAGTCCCACAGTTTCGAATCCTTAACAAGTCACAATGTGCTCTTTACCAAATGTAACAAAAGCATAATAATATGTTAAATTTAGAAAAATGATGAATGCCTTTTAAAAAGTGTATTTATTTGTTAAAACAAGTTTCTTAAAACAAGTGTGACTCAACTTAACCATAATAAAAGGAGTGTTGACATTGTACTTCCATAGTATAGAGTGCTATTATCCAGCACCACAACAGAATGAATTTTGCATGAATCTTTAACTTCCCAAAGTGGCTTGGGCAAAGGTATCAAGTATTTTCAAGACTAAAGGCTTAAAGGGATAGTTTGACATTTTAGCAAATTCGCCTATTGCCGTAATCCCCATAGTCATATGAGTAGGTACATTACCTTTAATTGTCAGTGCCTGTTGTTCTGAGATCGGTGGGGCAGAGCTGCCTGCTACTCAGCGCACAAAGTGGAGGTGAATGGTACAGCCCCTTCTCTCCCTCAAAACTAATCAAATACACCATCAAATGACTCCAAAACGCTCTAGTGGACAACACATGGCTTGCGCATTTCCCACGCTATGAAATAATAATATATAATTAAGTAACATTACGACACATGAAGCAAATACTCGGAACTACTTTCTTGAGTAAACCACTGGGCGGAGTGACACAGTGCGCACCTGAGACAGTGCCGTAGTTATTGCTTACAGCCTTGTATTTGCGGTATCGTCAGCTGGACTCACCAGAAAGTTTGAGAAAAGTTTACAGAGTGTTGTTGTAAATCATGGTTTACACATGCATTGTAAAAGGTTGCAGTAACAAGCCGAAGACGTGGAGCAGAGTGAAGTTACACGTAGTACTGACCAGTAATACGGACAGGATGAAACAATGGCTATTTGTGCTGGACATCGACCCCAACACGCCTGTGGAAATGGTCTGGAAAATGTTTGTTTGCTCCAACCATTTTTTACCGGAGGACTACAGTGAAAGGATGGAGTGCAGAAGCTCAGGAATGGTTCAAACGATTTTCTTGAGAGACACTGCCATACCATCTGTCGGCATCACAAAACGAGCAGACGTGGTAAGTGAGCGTTGTGTATTTTGCTCAGCAACCTCTCTGCTGTAACGTTACCTCCATGTTGAGTAACATTAGCCTACAACCCAAGCATGGTAAATAAGGCTAAAATGCAAATGTTATTGTGGTTATATTATGGATAAGTGCTTGCCCAAAGCATATAGTGAAGTGACTGGCATTACTTCTCATTGTTGGGAGTAAACAGATTGCTAGGGAACATTTTATGTTGTTGTTCCCTCAGGAGTTGTGGTGATTTATGAGTGTGGAGTTAGCATGTTCTCCCCGTGTTCCGGTGATTATTTTGAGGTGTACTCTCGTTCCATCACGACGCTGAAGTTAGCTTCCGATTCGCCAGCTTCCGATTCGGCACTTAAGGGGAAAGTTAAGGGGAAATTAACTTAATGTGCAGTGCGACTGTTTGTCCACTGATTGTCTGTTTTTTGTGACACTTCTTGATGTGAAAACATTTTAGACATTTCAAGGTAAGACATTAACTTTGCCTGACACCCACTATTGTATTTGTGAAACATTTATTTTATTTGCGAAAATGCTAAAGGGGGAGGTTTCACCGTTTCGGTTTTATACCTAGACCTCATTAGACCAGGTCCAGATCAAAAACCACTGTACCTAGACTTCTCAAATCTGGCCTAGATTATCCTACAGAGGCTAAACATTCATTCAGACACAGTTTCTGATTTGTGAAACCTTTATTCTATTTGTGAAAATGCAATAAAGACACATTTCACCGTTTTTTCAGCATATAGACCACTTTGGACCAGAAACTGTGTTATAATGAATGTTTAGCCTCTGTAGGATAATCCAGTCCAGATTTGAGAAGTCTAGGTACAGTGGTTTTTGATCTGGACCTGGTCCAAAGTGGTCCAGGTGTGCCGTTCACCTCCATTTTGTGCGCTGAGCAGCGGGCAGCTCTGCCCCACCAATCTCAGAACAGCAGGCACTGACAATTAAAGGTAATGTACCTACTCATATGACTATAGGGATTACGACAATAGGCGAATTTGCCAAAATGACGAACTATCCCTTTATGTTCAAGTGAAGTCACGAGCCTTTGGTGTTAAAGTCCAAGTCAAGTTGCAAGTCCTCTTTGATCTTGTTGAGTCGAGTTTAAAGTCATCAAATTCTCTCAAGTCCACACCTCTTGCAACATTGATAAGATACGTCATTCATAAAATGATTTTATTTATCAATTACTCGTCCCATGTTACATTGAATTTGCGAAGAAAACGTTTTTCTCGCATGCCTCCATGGTGAACAAAGGATCCAAAAAAAATTCTTGATGAGCTGTAGCAGTGGTGTAATGCCGGAATTCCACTGGATGCGTGTCCGTTGCGGAATGGCTGCGCTGGTTATCCGCTGCGTGCTCCGCCGTCCGTCAACACCCACCGGCTGCGTTTGCTGTGCGGAGCGGTGCAGCTCCGCCAGACAGCGGGAGTCACAAGATCTCGCGAATTCACAAATTCGCACGATATAACAAGATGTAGTTTCTAGAATTCACAAATTCGCACGATATAACAAGATGTAGTTTCTATAAACAGAACCACAAAACCAGAGTAGTAGTAGGAAGACATCTCGGTGCACCTCCATGATTAACATCTCCAAGTCCATGGTGTCAACGGGGTGAAATGACGTCTGAAAACCTCTGACCTGTTGACTTCAGGCCTGCCTTCGCCCATTATGACATTTTCAAGGTGCAGTGCAGGGAAATATGATCCGACGTGAACACTGTGTATTTTATTTTGAAAATTAACCGGATGTGAACACTGTGTATTTTATTTTGAAAATTAACCGGATGCTTTGTTTCTGTGCACGACTTCCTGCCCCACATGATCTGCTCTGTGCTGAATTGCTGCGTTGTGCTCCGGCGTCCGGCAAAAATAGAAGTCCTGCGTATCGGTTGTGGAGCCGGAACGCAACACAGCCACAGCCAGTGGAAACACACACATTGACTAACTAGAATAAACATGACAGAGATGGGTTTGCCTTTTTAAGGGCATACTGTATATAGCAAATGGCACTGCGCTTAATCTAAGAGGGTTCCTCTTTGAACACAGGTATATTTTGCAAGGTGGCAATCACTCAGGATCCATTCTCCACCCAACACATTGATGGAGGGCCCACTCTCTCCACGGGCCCCTGTGCAACTGCACTGCCTTCACTGTCTATATTTACACCCCTGAACTGAAGTCAAAAGCGACCTTGTTTAACACCAGCAAAACGATATAAAAACATCTGTTTGAAAACTCTCACACAACCTGTGTAGTAAAATCCAAGGCTTCATTTATCCAGTCTTCGCATGGTCAGTACTTCCCAAACACATGCATTTTTGCTAAAACGTTACTATTTGGATTCATCATTAACCGTGGAGGCATGTAGGATAAACAGTTTTCTTCAAGAGAGTGACATGGGCTGAGTAGTTGATATATAAATGATCATTTTGTGGGTAGAGAATTCATCTAAATCAAAAATACTTAAGTAAAATGCAAGTTCCCCAAAACTGTACTGAGGTAAAGTACTTGAGTAAATGTACGTGACTACATATCAGTATTGTAAGATTATCTGCATCTTGTGTTGGGTTTGGTATTCAGTTGGTCTGAACATGCCCAGTTCTAGTTTGAACATGCCTAAACCGGTCGTGACCACAGACAAACATTTATAAATCTCTAAACCTACATTGTTTCTTGTTTCAGATTGGTCATCTTTTCAGCAAGACTCACAAGCTGTACTAACTGAAGTGCTCTGCTTTGATAATGCAAGGCCACCCTCCACTATGACAGAGCCATCAACGCTTTCTGTAACCCTTTTACTCAGACGTTGCCCACACACGCGCACACACAGAGTGAAAATTGACTGTTTGGAGCGGGGGAAATAGCATATGATGGAAGACAGGGACGGTGCTGGGTGGAGTCAGGCTGATTAAGTGATTGTGACCATTCTGTTACTGAAATGCTTTCTTCAATCCTGCAGATAACATCATCCTTGGGCTTTATCTTTGTTCTTGAACTTATTTTAAACATTCCCCTCTGCTCTCTCTTCATTACATACTGTCCTCTCCTTTTGGCATCCAGTTTCATTACTGGCGACTTATCTCATACATCCTTCCTTTCTGTCACTCTGTTTATTGTGTGGCAGGGATTTTAAGATTAGCTGTTCCCACATACCCCTTAGCACTACTGTATAATGAAGACTTGATGCACCAAATCAGTATAGGCCTGTGTGCTGCACTAGGAAGGAACTAAATATTTATTTATAGTTGAAGTAAATTAATTAGACTATCTGAAGAAAGATAGCAGCAAAAGGCTGTGCGTTTAATTTGAAATGGCATATCTGCAATGCATTTTTTCATTCTATAATCCCACAGCAAATACGCTGTCTGCTCATATGATATTACCATTCGGAGCAGATTATTTGCATATAGGTTGCAAAGTATGAAAGGATTTCTGATGTTATTTTGATTGATGAAGAAAAGTCTGCATTGAATCAACTGATATGGAGTCGTCCTATTAGAACAAGACCAGGCTGCCTGGTTGGGATTTAGGGCTGAATGCAGCGTCCTATTTACAGCAAAGAAATCAAGGCCTCATCATGCTCATATCTGCTATACACACAAGTCATACAGTTGTGTTGATGAATGAGGATTGCTCCTCAATGGCCCCTTTATAACAGCATGAATGCTCCATTAGAGGGACATTTAAACATATCACCAAATGCATCCATGAGTATGAAGACAAGAAGACAAACAAGTGGAATATGTTGCTCTCAGCTTCTACTGTCACTTTGATGTGATGTAACTGAAGCAGCTGTGGAGCTGTTGCAAGATCAACTTGTTTGGTGCATGCTTGCTGTTTACTGCCCTTCTGTCCCTCTTCTTTTAAGGCAAGACAAACAAAATTGTCACATTTTATTGCATGAATATCATGTGTAACTACACTTTCACAGAGTGAAATGGGTATTGAACAACGCTGGTATGTTAAGAACGTGGGAATGATATAAAAAATAGAAGAAGAGCTTATACCTCACAAATGGCATTTATGAAATTTTATGTCAATACAAACTGATTTAGAAATATACATTCATAGATTTGATTCCAGTTTCTCTGTATGAATTTTGGCTCTTCTGACTCCATTATTCATTCAGTCTTTCTGGTTTTGAGCAAAAGTTAACAAAGCTGTATTATTAGAGCACATTTAAAGAACAATTTGTGTTGACCAAAGTGCTTCATAGAAAATAAACAAACTCAATTTATTAACCAAAATGAAAATAAGCAGGTGAATAACAGTGACACAAAAATAAAGAATTAAAGGGTCTCAAATGCAATTTTAAAAGGTGGGTCTTAAGATGGGATTTAAATGGGGAAGACATAACTGTGAGGGGTAAAATGTTTCACGGTCTGGGAGCAGCAATAAAAAATGCTTGACAAAAAAAAAATTCTGTTTATGTACAACTAATTTGCAGCAGCACATAAAGGAAATGTAATGCCACCCGGATTAGGTTTTCTGTTAACATAATGAGGAAATGTTGTTAACTGATGTATCAGGCAAGCTGCAAAAATGTTGATACTGAACATATCAGTAAAATGTTCACTGACATTGTTTTCATTTGTTTTCAGCCAAAATATCTCACAATCTAATATCCACTCATAGTGGCTACAACGTTATTCAACGTTATGTTTAGGCATTCATAACCCTTGGTTGAGGTTAGAGAAAGATCCTGATCTGGTTTAATACAGAAAAAGTCTGCAGTTATTTGAGACACAACATCATTAGTATCATTAAATCCAAACCATAGTATTTCCCTAAGCTCAACCACAGTGCTTTTGTTGCCGACATCTAACCATAAATGTCGGGATACAAACCCTGGACTTTGCTAACCAATCATCCACCCCAACTACATTGTACATGTGGTACATAATAGTTGTGTAAATCACCAGTTTAATCAAGATACGGTATCATATCAATTATTTGGACAATGGTACGATATTTGCCTATATTACAAAGTCTGCCACAATCTGATTTTGATCCAATGTGATTCAGGGGTCTGCGATCGATATGAGACAACATCATCTGCCCATTAAACACAAGCAATTACAGAAGAAGCTGCCACCCGTTTCTTTTGGCCATTAAAGATAAAAACAACACATAAATAGTTTAAATAACTGTGACCGCTTGAGTGTGGCAAAGTTTCTTTATACTTACTCCATTAACACACATTACACAGCACATGGAAAAAAATTGCCTTAAGGGCTTTCTGCCAGAAAGTTTTTTGTGGAAGAAATTTTCAACCAAAGTAATAATCTATTTAATAAAACTTGAGGTCTATCTGATCAAACTTTTCCCAACAGCCATAAAACATGGATTGACAAAAACATCTTTTAACAAAGGTATAAAATTCAGCTCAATACCTACTGTTTAGGTTCAGAGACGTCATTTGTTTTATGCTAGTCACCCATTATTAGCTCAATCATAGAGGCTAGCAGACTTTCCTCCATTCATATCTTAACAAATTACTTGTATAATTCATACTTTTTCTTACTCACGGCTAGTTTAAGTCACTGTATCTCCCGACAGAATAGCACTTTTGAATTTCAGACTGCATGCACGTTGTTGAAACAGAGCAGCTAATGTTGCTGTAGTGGGAAGTTGGGGGAGTGAGAGGGAAACATCCTCCTGCGGAGCTGGGGCTAATGCAGTCTCCTTATCAGCTCCTTAATCACAGATCAATAGAGAATATTGCAACTTTCACCACAGTTCATTTAAGGAGGACCACTCCAAGGAAACGTGTTCTTTGTTTAGATTATCAACAACCAGTGCATCACAGATACTTGTTTTTGGATGCCAATGTCACCTAGCTGAAAAGTTGTCTATTTCCACTTTAGAATGTTGATTGAAAATGTAGACGTCTGTTGATACTTTGACTTGGATTAGTGCTAAAATGGATGATCCAGAGGAACAAGGCTGCCCGTCTGGAGGACAGGGGCACGAGACCCCTTGGGAAAAGTATGACAAGTGGCCTGGCTCTAAGCCCCTAAGGAGCCTCTAGCAAAACCTGTTAACCCAGGCTGTGATCTGCTCTTCCACTAGAAGAACCACATTGAGAGCAGGATGTCAGTGGGTTCTGTCGGCTTTCCTCCAGTGTCTACACACCCCTGGATAAGGAGCCGTGGACTTTGTTTTGTTTTTTTTCCCCAGAAGTTTCGTGCCCCTACGCTCCAGACAGGCGGACTTGTCCCTGTGGACCATCCATTTTAGCATTAACCTTCGACAAAGTATAAACAGACGGCAACATTTTTTATCAACATTTTGAAGTTGAAATAGACAACTTTTCAGCTAACTTAGCTAGCGTGCTAGCTGTGCTGGCAGCCAGAAACAAAAAACTATGATTCATTGTTTGCTAATTATGCTATAATTTCAACAAAGAAAAAATTTCAACAAAGAAAAGCTAGCGCTAGCATAGTTAGCTAGTTGAAATGTTGACTATTTCCACCACTGTTAAGTGATTGGCTGAATTAAAAACTGATACGTTTTTGACTGACGGGATTGTGAGCCTCTGATTGGCCACATTAAAAAAAAAGGATTGACAGATACCCCAACCTCTCGAGCTTGCACATGCACACATCTAAAACGGTGGCCGTAGAACTCGTGCATGCACATATTTAAAAGGGTGGCTCTCCGGCTCTGCAGGGGGATGATATTGGAGTGAGATGACAGTCCAGGCAGGTAACGCTACATCGTGTTTTATCTCATAACAGCATTGTTTACATACGCCATGTGCTTTGTCTATTGACCCCTTTTTTCTTCAAAATCAAAAGTATTTCCACACTGCTGATTTATTCTTGAGTTAACGTTACCCTTGTATTTCTCTTGGCTGCTTGCCATCTGCCTGCTGCTATTTGATGGTGACACAGACTTTCAAAATAAAAGTGTATCCTGAGGATGACAATAGAGATCCATGTTTTCACTTTGCATCGATGATACTGGATCATTGATCATTGAATCAATATATCAATCCAGATTGATGTTACACCCCAGTACATAAATGTAGCACTTCATTCACTAAAACGAATGTTGCTTCTCAAAATCCAGGTTGCAATTATATTTGTCACCAAAACGTAATTTGGAAAACTACCAAGTACTGTATGAATGTAACTTCTTGGAGACAAGGTTGTGCTCAGTCACCCTACGACTTGTAATGCTGAAATCAGAGACTGAGGGGTCGTAAGGAATGAAGGAATTGGAGATGTAAGATTGTGCCAGTCCATGCAGTTAGAAATCCAAAAACTGATATGTAGTATTTGGAGCAAAAGTTACATTTTTTCCTCAGCTGTGTATTTTTTCATGGCATTAAAAAATATGACAAGTGAGTGTACACGTTTCATGGTAGCCTGGTAAGACCATCTTGATGATGTGAGCTCAACATTCTGTTTTGCTTTCTGTATCAGTCTGGACTCGCTGCAGCCCCAAGCGCTTTCAGTGAATGGGAGTACTTGTATTAACAGACAAACTGCTTCAGCTAATCAGCGTAAGAAAACACCAAGAAACATCTTCATCACCAATGGAGCCAGGTGATAAATCAAGCTTTTGCCAAATTCAGTCGGAAGAATGGTGAAAAACATAATTTCTCTGAGAAACTGCATTAGTGCATACTCTTGTTCTTGTTTAATTGTTGTTAAACAAGAACGGCAGTAGCTCAGTCCATAGGGACTTGGGTTGGGAACCGGAGGGTCGCCGGTTCAAGTCCCCATCCGGACCAAATGCAGAGCGTGGCCTGGTGGCTGGAGAGGTGCCAGTTCACCTCCTGGGCACCGCCAGGGTGACCTTGAGCAAGGCACTGAACCCCCCAACTGCTCGGGGCTCCTGACCAAGGCAGCCCTCTCAGTCTGACATCTCTCCACTTTGTGCAAAGTATATTAAAAAAAAAAAAATTATTGACTCTATTTCTGCAATAACTTATAACAACGCCATTACAGTTCTGCAAGCTGCAGCCTGCATTTGACGTCATCGTCACATTGCAGTAACTGATTGGCTGCTTACATTGTCAACCACAGTGCAAATCTCTGGTTGGCCCTGATTGGATTCTAATGTGTAGGAAGTGTTTGGGGCAGCACCGAGTCCAGACTGAGAGAGAGAACGAAACATAATGTTGAGCTCACGTCACCAGGAGGGTCTTACCTGGCTAGTTTCATGGTAGCCTGACAACTATGTTATATCTATAAGTCCTTCCTTCAATAAATAAGAGGAGAAAAGGTATAACCAACGATGTCCTCGGATCGGGTATCGGCGCCGATCACATTATTTTTACAAAATCGGAATCGTAATAAAAGATCGGGCCGGGTTGATTTGTTGTTTTGAAACTGAACTGAGTCAGAGCAAACAGTGGATTTTCTTTACCTCCTTGTTTACGAGAAAACCTGGGGTGGAGTTTTCTTTTGTTTAGCTAACTGTGTGGATTGAACTGAATTGAACTGTGAACTGTGATATGTTATTTGGAAATCCCAGAGTGGAATTTTTTGTTTGATCTGGATTGAACTGACTGAACTGAACCGAACATTTCTTTTCTTTGTATGCAGCTTTATCCCTATCTTTATTCAAGAGAGTGGTCTATCAGTTTGAGAGCATTATTTATTGATTTCACATTTAAAAACCCTGCCCTCACACTCAAATAGCCTCTGCTTGTGCTTGGATCTACTCTGTTTCTGCTCAAACTGTGTGCGTGCACTCAGATACCATGTTGGTTGCACTCAGATACCATGTTGGTTGCACTCAGATATAATGTTGCTTGCACAGATTTCCTGCTCAAGCTTCGGCTTTTCTCCTCACGTGCAAACTGTTTCTGTGCGCTCGCGGAATTTCTGCTCTCAGATTTCTGCACTGTGCGCGGAGCACAGAGAAGCAGTCAGAGCTACAGGCTACAGTGAGGCTAAAAACAGAGTTGATAAGACGTTTTTCCAAACAACTTTTTATGTCGGGGCTGCAGCACACTTGGATCACTACAGATGAGCAGTATGGAGATACTTTGTGGATTCAATTTTGTGTTCTTGGATGTTAGTCTGGGGCGCCGTATGCCATTAGGTGTGCTGGCCGCTCCCCCCACTGATCTCCGCAAGGGATGTGAGGACTCTAAAACTTCACCAGGGCCTCCATCGGCATATGGGTGAGTAGATAATGGCTGAACTTTCATTTTTGGGTGCACTATCCCTTTAATTAACCAGCTGTCACACTCGGTACATTGACGCAAAACTGACAATATAGCGTTACACCAAGAAGATGGATATTTTCCCCAAAATTACATTTGAATTGAATTATGAGTGGTCGTCAGGAGAGGATGAGGAAAAGGAAAGCCAGGACTCTTCTGTGCAGACCTCCTGGTGTGTTTGAATCTGTGCCAACATCCAGGTTTGCCAACATTTCATTAGCCGAACTGGACGAAGTTACACAGCAGCAGATCAATGTAAATACAGAGTAGCTTGTGAGTTCCTGCCGTGTGTGCTGCGTTGCCTGGCAACAGACTGGGGGAACTGGGTTTTTTTCGCGGAGCTACATAACATACTTAAATAATTTATTTCAACATCTTTTGTTAACATTTCCTCACTCAGCATTGCTGTTTAAGCTGTTGTTGAACTGTTGTATAAAAGCAGTATCACACTCGAGGTCGTGACGTTGTACTGTATATCGTCACGGCTATAATTGTCTTCAACCGAATCACAGCCGTGACGACATACAGTACAACGTCACTCCCTCTCGTGAGATAGGCCTATTGCTTATGTATATATATATATATATATATAAAGAGTACCCGCCCGGACGGGACGCTCTAATACTAAAGCGAGCGCGCCCACAAGGAGGCAGGGAGCATTTCATTGGTCAACAGTAAATCTGGCATTCTATTGGTTGGGGGATTTTGACAGGGTTGTTACACAAAAAAATCCAAGCGCAGGGCAGAAATCTGAGAGCAGAAATCCGCAAGCGCACAGAAACAGTTTGAGCGTGAGGAGAAAAGCCAAAGCTCGAGCAGGAAATCTGTGCAACCAACATGGTATCTGAGTGCAACCAACATGGTATCTGAATGCAACCAACATGGTATCTGAGTGCAAGCACACAGTTTGAGCAGAAACAGAGCAGATCCAAGCGCAAGCAGAGGCTATTTGAGTGTGAGGGCAGGGTTTTTGAACGTGAAATCAATAAATAATGCTCTCAAACTGATAGACCACTCTCTTGAATAAAGATAGGGATAAAGCTCCATACTTTGGTGATAAAAATATATACTTTCTTGAAACTGATCACAGTTGTATTTGTATTTTTGAAAATTGAGTATAATTCTTTTGTTCTACAGAAACCAGGTAAAAACAATTTAATTTTGGTGTTAAGGGACCTGTTTTATGGGTTTTATGGTTTCTTTGTGGGGTTTGACTGTGTAAAAGAAAAATATTTGTTTCATGTGTCAAACCGCTACAAAAAATATAGGCCTATTTTGTTTGTTGAAGACAAGAAGAAGATATTTAATTTGTTTACATTTTGTGCTGCTGAACCACTGATAAGCTTTTTGGATACTATTTTAAAAAATAATTAAAAAAAAAACCTTATGGGACAACTTGGATGCATTCTTTTTTTTTTCTTTCTTAATGCTTTGCAAAGTATCGGATCGAACTCGGTTTCAAAATAAAGGACTCGGATCGGATCGGATGCAAAAAAAAGGTGATTGGGACACTGATCCTGGATGTTTTTACTGGCCCTCCGCAGTGTTTTCCAGTGGTGTTTGTGCCACATCTCCTAGGTGATTTTGCTGACCCTTCGCAGCATTTCCCTGCTGCATTTCCAAGTAGTGTTTGAGCCAGCAAACCTGGGTGGTTTTCCCTTACCTGTACCTGCTTTTCCAGCAGCTTTTTTTGCTCCCAAAAGTGGGTGTTATAAACTATAACATAATCTTATCCTAACTATAACCAAGTGATTTTGTGCCTTGACCTAACTACACCTTCACCACAGTGTTGTTGACAAATATAACGTATCCATGGTTTACGGAAATGCACGATGTGAATATTTCTTGTGGCGTTTGGGTTGTCTAGCTTGAATTTTGGGCCATCTGAACAATGGGCAGTCCTCAAACATGCTACAATGGCCCATTAAGAAAACATGCTGCAGCTTCAGAAATGATACCAATTCAAAACCACAAAAATCCAAATCAAATAAAGAAACATGTTGCAAATATAGAAATACGCAAAGTCAAAGCACAAAGATCCTGAAAACAAATGTAACAGAAAAAAGCTGCATATCCAGTCAACACAACAGAAGTTCTCCAGGCCTCTAGGAGGAGCGCCAAGAGGAACTGTTTGATTTTTGACCTGATAGAAGGAGACCAGATGCAAGAGAGTGTTTGGGTGCGTTCCAAATTGCATACTTTTTCTTTTCACTTTTAGGTACTGCAGCTGCCCTTTAAAAGTATGTACTGTTGCACACAGTATACACACAAATGGGACATACTACTCTCTCATAATATTACGCCCTGAAGTTTGACCCTCTTGCTTCTATATCCGTTACCTTGGAGATAAACAAAAGCCACATACTGAGTTCGTCAGAGACGGATATCAACCAGGAGAGCTCTGCTGTTGTTGCTTTGCAATGGGTACAGTTTACCTTAAAAGTTATAACTGCACAGATTGTGGATTCTAACCGTGAACAGTGAAATTACATCTGCAGTTCTCTGTCGTTGTCATTTTCATAGTTGTAACGTTTTGGTGTTTCTAATATTTATGATTATTTAGTTTACCTAAACAATTAATATTCCTATTATTACTATTTGACTGGTCATCAGTTACTTGAATGCACTGTCATCCGTCATTTGGACTTCTGACAGCTGTCAGTCAGCAGTCAAACAGCTGTCATTTGTTTGCGGCTCTGTCGATGCGATGTATCGTCCGCTGCTCAGAGGATTGTGGGTTACAGTAGCCAGAAAAGCATGTTTGCTTGCATACTGCAAAATCTACCGGATGTAGTACAACATCCTGGTATTTTTGGCATATTGCATTTGACATACTATTTGTTAGGACATACTAAATCTTGTTCTGGCATACTATATAGTATGGCGTTATGGGTATTGGAATGCACAGTTTGTTTTTTAAGCAGGAAGGAAAGTGAAACAAAGAGGCGATACATAAAGGTAGACATACTTTTCTACTTTCTACTAGTCCTTTACGTAAATGTCCTGCCCTGTTGACCTCTGTAAAATGGCCATGGGGGAAGGGATTCCTTAGTTAATAAAACAATAATAAAAATGGGGGGTCTAAATAAAGTCACTTTTAATGCAAATTTCAGAATTTCAAAACAACCTCTAAAGGATAATTGGACTTTTCTGAGTCCTGCCATGACAGATGAAGCAGACTTTATGAAGAATATTACAATTGGTTCCTAACACATAAAGGCATATTGCATTGTTAAAACATCTTAAGGTCACTGCTTTATTTCAACTGAAGATTTTGTTACACCAGTTTTATTGTCTGTCATTGATACAGACAGAAAACATGAGGTCGTCATAACCTCATGACCAAATGATACCGTCACCATTTAAATATCTATAAGTGTTGCATGTAAAAATCTTCCAGCTTCCACCCAAAGTGATCGGGTGTCTTTTTCATCTACATCATATCAACCCTTGTCTGCACCACAAAGATGTAATTGCATCACTCAACAAGCAGGTTAAGAGACGGGGTTGGAGAAATTAACATTTTTTTTTTATATTGCAGATTTCCCCAGTTGTTTTAATAACCCATCTCAAACCTGTGATCTAATCTACAGGAACAGTGGAAGTAATTAAAGTTGAAATTAATTACCGTCTGTGCCTGATATTCTAATAACGGCTTTGAGTTTTGTAGCAGGAAGTTGATATTTTGTCATCCGTGTTTTATCTCTCACGGCCGTGCGTGATTGTCTGCTCTTACAGATTATTAATGTAGCCAGGAAGGGAGCAGGAAATGGCAGATAAAGGCGGAGAGACTTTCCTTTCTAGCGCTCCTCCTGACCACAGTGGCCCCTCTTGACAGCTCCAAGCCCCTCCTCCCCTCCTTCTCCTCCACCAGCCCTCTTCTTTTAACAGTCCCTTTATCATGACAGTATTTAGGGGAGATACCGTAAGACTGAGCAGGCCTTACGACTGCTTTTGATAGAAATTATACAATTGTTCATTAGTGGCTAAGATAATGCCCCCCCACACACCCTCACCCTCAGCCCTGCTTTCCCTTTGGGATCTCATTTAAGACCCGCAGCGTTCAGCAGTGCATACTGCAGGGGCTATAGATGTGACACCACACAGGACCTGCCGCAGACAGTGCAGCTGGAAATGTCAAGTTAAGTGAAGGGAACTGTTCGGCCTGCACACTCTAGTAAGCAGGGTACGTACCTCCCTGTGGGGTGGGTGGGGGTATGTGTGAGCGTGGTGCTCCCACTGCCTGGGTCTGTCACTCTTACAGTGGCTATCATGTTTTTAATGGAAAATGGTCAACTAAAATCAAATATTAAGCTTTGATAACCATGGTGCAGGAGCAGTGCCTTTTGAAGTGGAAAAAACCTTTCAGCTCTCTTTATACTGTATCACTTTACACCAACTCAGGAGCTTCAAGTTGCTTGCAGACTCCTGTTTGCTCCACTTGCCTTCAAGATAAATTCAACCCTTGGATACTTATGCACTGTTAGATCTCATCAATCCGTGCTGTTCGATGCATTTCAGTGGTGAACAACTGAGCATGCTGTAATTCTTGTTAATTGATATATTTTTTGTTGTTGAACCCACTTTCTGTCAAATTGCTTCATCTGCTTCTGCAGGAGTGAGAAATTCCCCACATATCTCAGAATGCTTTAAAACCCTGAGCAAACATACCTTAAAGCGAAGGCTATGAAACTTTTGAAAGAAGAAATAACACATCCTGCCTCCTACAAACAGAAAGTTAAATTCATAAGCAGTGAAACACACCCTTGCTTTACGTTATACACTCAGAAGGTTTGCTGCTACAGTCTTACTTGGCCTGACATGACTGGTAGCCTATGGTGGCAAATATTAGCATGTTAGCAAACTTTAGATAGATAGTGCTTTTAAAATAATATAATTGGGTCTTTTCACCAACTTAATTACAGTTCTGTAATTATGCCACTATTCCCCCACATTTACTATTCACTACTACCCTTTATGTGGGACTAGTGGCCAAAATGACTGCAAGAGCTTCACAGTCTTGAATTAACGTGTATTAACAAGTGGACTGTTGCTAAATTGGTGAATTTGTTGCCTTGATATTTTTTGTTTTTCAGAAGCAACAGCTGTGGTGACTGTTAACAGAACGATAAATAAAAATCTTTAAGTATTTGTGATCAGTTCCACAATATCTATACCATGGTATCTTTTCAGGAACAAGCTGTATTGTAATGTATAGGCTTAGAATTTACATTTATATTAAAGAAGATATATTAATTGTAAAGTCTGAGGTCTTCATGTGCGCAATTAAGAATATAACCGTACTCCAGTAGTAGGATGTAAAGGCATTCCTGAACAGTAGCGTTTATTACTAGTTGCAGCAGCGGGGCTAGGATTAATTTCCTCTTGTGAGTCTATGTGTGTGTGTTGCCATGCAAAATGTGGTCCTGGAGACACCTATGATAGCGGGAACTACCACAGTGGTCGTTTTGAGTACTTCGCCAGGTGTTTATATGTCTGTTTGTCTGTGGACAGATATTGTCAGTGTCACAGTGTCACAACCTTACAAGATGCAGTCACAAACTGACTGAGTTTAAAGATGAGTTTGGTCTGAGCAAGGGTGGCGCTGGAACTAGAAGGGTAGAAAGTAGGGAAGGGGTCATTGCATCAGGTGATGCTGAGGATTCATTTCATTTTCTGTTTAATTGTCCATTGTTTTGTTTGTCTGTAGATAATATATTGGCTTTTTATTTTATGTTTTAGTGCAATTTATATAAAAGGCATTGCAGCTAAAACACCATGTCCATCATATAACAACAATTTCTGATACAGATTACATTTTGTCGCTCTTCTTTTTTTTCTTCTTCTTTTTGTGGATCTGTACATTATGATATTTCATCTTGGTTACTGCTGATGTCAATCGGCCAATCAATCAGTAGTCAACAGTCAATGTGATTATCTAAAAAAACTCTTTCCTTGGACAGTTTTGGGAAACTGTTGCATAGATGTGGCAATATCTTTAGTAATGGCTTAGCATCCCTTACTCAACACAGTGCATCTTACTGCTGAGTTGCATTCCGGGATATTGAGGCTACATGGAGTAATTGGTATCTTTGCTTCTCCATATCTCCATGTACGACATGCTGCGGCTGTCAACATGACATCATATTGTCTGACTGGTCGCTTATCTGGTAGTATTAAAAACGTAATACCTCCTAAAAACAGTCACACAAATATGATGAAATAAAAAATATTCTAGGATGGACTTTTTCATTAAGAATCAATTTGTAGCGTAACCCGTGTGTCTATCATCTACTGTTCAGTAGAACAAAAACTAACTGGTCAGTCAGTCACAATGTAAAGGGAAAAAAAGAACACAGCAGAACTTGTCTTCCTTGCCAAGACTGAAGTTGGGTGACAAACAGCCACTTTCCCCCTGTCTCCTGGATCAGCTATAAGACGATTTCAATGACATGCAGAAGATCAACTGTTGGGAGAGTGAGGACTGCGAGACAGGGGCTTAGAATCGCGGCCGGATCAGAATGAGATGAACATACAATCAGAGGCAAAGCCACACGGGCTTATCTGCCCTTTCACGATGGCTGTCATCATTTGAGAGTTCCCTCGGCTGCTCCTCCGCCAAGATGAGAAGGCTTTCTGGCAGAAGCGGAAAGTTTCTCTTTTCTTGCTTCAGGAAAAGTTTTTGGAGGAAACTTGCAGGGCCCCCACAAAGGAACACATGAAAGTCGTCGAGAAGGGGGTAAAGCAAAAATGAGAAGTCAGGAGGTGTCAACCTGGGTGAGAATAACAGAATCAAATACAAGGAGGGTGAGATATCAAGCTGCAGGGCATACAGAATAAGATTAAATAATGCATGGATCTGTGGAGGCATGGCTTTAGAACACATGCAGGGTTTTAAAATAAAGTTTTTTTCAATTACAAGCTGCGCTTCTCTCTCCCTCTCTCTCAATTAGATCTATTTTTTCTGATATTCTTGAACATTAAAAAAATACTTTTCATTCCAAGCCTCCCCGCTGTGATACTTCCTGCCCACATACAGTATGTAGCTTAATGTAAACCTGCGGTATCCTTCCAAAAACAGACCTTCATCCCTTGAGTGTCATTTTGATGTGAGCTACTGATGGACTGCCGACTCACTCGGCATATGTCACATATACTTCATACAAAACCTCATTTGGCATTAGTGTTGTCAGGCTGTGTGGGAGATCTGTAACATGAGATGGATCCATTTCAGCGCACATCACTGAACATATCCCATACAAGGCTGCGGCCAGTGTTTATAGCTTACCCCCTGTGAGGTATTGGCATCCAGTAGCGGCTCTATATCTGAGACAGTATGGTGGTTGTGTAGTCTTTTCCCATGTGAGCCCTGCTATGCGAGGTGATTAGAGCATCTCTGTCAGTGGCTGAGGGGACAGATGGAGCAACAGAGGACTTTCTGGAGAGGCTATGGTAATTAGGAGTGAAAGGAGAGAAAATGGCGGCTTCAGAGCAACTGGGTTCAGGGAGAAGCTTTAAACAACACTATTCAAGTGGTGCAGGGATTTGTATGCCCTTTGGCCAGTCAACATGGCATTGTTATGTTCATGTTAACATGTTTTCACATGCTGTGAGGTTCTCCCCACAGTATAAGTATTGTCACACAAAACTATTTATGGTATACAGAAAACACTTGCCTTTTTATGGGCTAACAGTACAAATGATTGTACATGCAAACATACATTAAAGGATGAGTACAAAACAAAGTGTTCACAGTGAGATGCATGGACTATAATAGTAGTGCCAGACATGGATGGCTCAAAACTTGGGGAAATTAAACCAGTGGCAAGAGCACGTGGTTAGGTTTAGGAAAAAAGATCAGGGTTTGGCTTTATAATCTTACGGGATATGAGCACCGCTCTCTCAGGTGAAATTGGGTGTTTGTTGGACCCATCAACCACACCTCCCACCCACCCCACTCAGAGTTTTGCCACCTTAACTTCGTCCTTGTCCCGCTGTATTTCCCCCTGACGCCCCCGGGCACCATTACACCGTAACAGCAACCGACCACGTATCATGCCGATGTTAAAGGATGTCCTTTTTCATTGGTTTCTGACGCCACAAGTCACTGCCCAAGCGCCAGATTTTGGCGATTTCAGAGTGAGACCGGGCTCAAAGAAACACTAACTGTATCACCACACAGAAGGAAACATGGATCTACTGCTAGCTCACCTTGCACGATTAAGGTAGCTAACGTAACAGCTCAGCAGAAGGGGACACCTTAAAATTCTCCTCTCGACTTTGAATGGATGTACACTTCCTTCAGTGTGGTGATATGGTTGGCGGGTGTAGTTCATTCATTCATTCATTCATTCATTCATTTTCTGTAACCACTTATCCTGTTAGGGGTCGCAGGGGGACTGTCATTGGGCAGGAGGCACTGTACACTCTGGACAGGTCACCAGACTATCACAGGGTGTACCACAGACAACCATTTATGCTCATATTCACACCTACAGCCAATTTAGAGTCACCAGTTAATCTTACCTGCATGTCTTTGGACCGTGAGAGGAAGCCGGAGTACCTGGAGAAAACCCACGCTGACACGGGGAGAACATGCAAACTCTGCACAGAAGGGCTCCCCCAACCCTGGGATTTGAACCCTCCACCTGGGTTCAAACCAGGAGCCAATGCTAACCACTGCACCACCATGCTGCGAGGTTCAGTTTAGTGGATTATCGTGAGCAACTGGGTTATAATTTTTGGAAAGAGACATTGTTATTGAGTTTTCAAAAACATTTTTGGCACTTTGAGCACCACAAGCCGAGTGCCATCTAGTTCCATTGTCTTTGAGAGAAGGCAGACATCTCTATGGAAGATATCTCCAACACGCACACCAAAACATTTTAGATTGATAAATAGAACTACAGGTAGAAGGAAAAATATGTACTTTTGGTTTTTGTAGTGAACTGTCCCTTTAAAAATGAATTAACAAAACCAGTGGCCCAATGCCAATGAGAAAATGTTATTTTTTAATTTTGCTAAACTCACCCTGACCTGTATGCTACTTAATTATTAAGACCACCAATACCACATATACTTACATCAGCATGGCATTGTTACATTCCTGTTAGCGTGTCTCTTTCACATGCAATGTTGAAATACAAAACAAGACAAAAGATTCTTTTGAGAAGCAGGCTGAAAACGATTTTACATTCAGACATCTGCTGAAGGTTAAGTTTAACCACATTACAGGAAGACATTTCCTCACTTAGGCTACCGTGTTATAGCAAGACAGATATTTCTGAATTTATTTGCCTTTGGGTTTTAAGATACTCAACTTGATTTCTGCCTCCATATCAATTCAAGTGGAGATAAATGCAATTTTCACCTCAAAAAGCACATCTAAAAAGTCAAGTGCCACATCTCTGCTCAGAAACAATGTCTCGGTTACTCTGGCCAATGCACTGACCTCTCTGTAAACAGCCATGGGACTATGTTTTTGGCAGTAAGTTGTTCTAACATGGGCATTGTTTCTGCAAAGGCAGTGCTATTACAATTTCAATACTGTAAATACAATTTCATTCACCTCAAAATGAGATCTCATAACCTGGAAGACTAAAACCAAAGAGACAGCATGACTCAATGATACAGACATAAGTGAGAAAATATTCTTTATATCGTCCCTTTAAAACAGTTATTGATCTTTTTCCTGTACTTTCAAAAAACATCAATTTCTCTGTTCTTTGAAATCATATAAAATACAGCATTAGCTCATCACTGTTGAAAATTTAAACAATCATTCCTCCACCTGCTACACACACAGACAGACACACACTGAGGAGTTGGTTGTTCCTCCATGTGATTAATTGCTTTGTCAACTATCAATCTCCAGCACCATAAAATAGCCACAGGACCTGCAGCCAGCAGGTTGCTGGTGAAATGATGGCACTGAAATCCCCATGGGGCACATATTAATGAGGCTACAGCGAGAGTTAACAATTCACCATTAAAATGTAATGCATTCTTTAATTAATTAAGCTCTCATTTATAAACATCCACCACTTCTCTCTCACTCCAAATTTGACCTAACAATAGAGTGCTTAATGTTTTATGGTGGAGGCATAACATATTTAAATGCCATTAATACATGAACAGCAAGATAAACATACTCAAAAATTCTATTAGCAGTAATAGGTGGCGTCTCCGCAAAGAGTGTCCCCCTGTTTTTAACCAAATAATTCCAAATTAATTTACTTTACAGCTGCCAGTGCTTGAATTTGACTTAAATAAGTGAGTATTTTTAGACTGAGAGTAGGCGGACTATCACTCTTTTTTAGTAGATACACATGCAATCAAATGATTATCTTCCAACTCTTCCAGATTTCAGCTAACTGAGGATCTAATTTCATGTCACACATGCTCAATAAAAAAAATCAAATTGGCTCCTAAATTGGTTGGTCACTCCAACATTGAAAAATAGGTCAAAGTTTCCGCAATCCGAAGTGTCCGCTAGGCTCTATGATTGCAGATTGATATGTGGGGGAGGTTTTTTCTCTCTCTCTCTCTTCCTGGCAAGGCAGGAGCTAGAGATCCCAAGCACAGTATGAGTTTTTAGGAAATGTTCATCTCTAAAGTATGATTTTACCCAACTAAAGAGGAATGTGGAATCAAAAGTCAAAAAATTGGCAGAAGTGATCTAAACAATTTGATGATGAAGGATGATATTTGTTTCTCTATTTTTTGGAGGGGGATAACATTCCTAATTGTGATCATTTGGTTGTTTGGATTATCTTAGGAGTAAAAGAGCTCAAATTAATGTCTCTTTTTGGACAAAGGATCATGTAACACTGCTGTAGGTGCAAATCTTAGATTCCAAGTTAAGTTAAAGCAAAGCAGCAGTGGATCCTGAATTAATTCCATTATGTTTCAGATGTATGTGAACGTGCTTACAGCTTAATTCAAGTCAATATGCAAATGTGAGTTTTCCGGCATCAGGCTGTTGGTGTGAATTGGTTGGGTTCAACCGAGCCAAACAGCTCCGCCATAATCATTTTGATGTTAATGATGTCTGCAGAACTGCAGCGTCACCCCTGTGATTTAATCAAACCTAATTTGGGTCAGTCCATTTTGGCTGCAGCTGAGCACCTCAACATCATCATTACGCTCCTTCAACCCAACCTCTGCGCTCACCTCGCCTCCACGGAGCCTGCACGAGCCTGCCGGGCCACAGACAGCTGTTCGTCCTCTGTCTCGTCACAACCTGTCCTGCTTTCGGACATGGGCTCGCACATTCTCGAGTTTTGGTTCTGAATTTCACCACGATCCGAATCAGAAATGAGACTTTGTGTTTAAGATTTCACTTCCAAGCTCTCTCTGCCTGTGGGACCTGCTCCTTGGGCTTTTCATCAGCTGCCATTTTCGACGGCATGCAGTAATTTCATGGCTCATTGCAAGCGCTGAAAACCTTTGAAACTGCAAATGTTAACTTTGCCTGGCCTGGAGCCATTTAGGAAGCGATTAATTTAGCAAACAGAAGTGAGCCACTTTCTCCTCCTAGCCTGCGCATAATTTTTTGGGGCTTCTATCTGTATTTGAGTAAGAGTGAGCAATGTAATGACGGTTCCTGTAATTGTGGCAGTGTGAAAATGGTTCCTACCTCAGCCTCCACTATCTCCCTCATCTCTCCTGGCTGAGCCTCGACAGCCTTGTACAGTGAGAGCACACGCAGATTGAGAAGAGGTGGAATCACTTACAACGTGCTTGACCTTATTTCTTGTTGCGAGGTTGTTTAAGCGTGCGAAAAGAACATGTTTGTTTGCAATTTCAGCACCTTTGCCAAGTGATGCTGTGCTCATATTTGCAAGCCACTGACTGAACAGGCATTTTGTGATCATGACTATTCCATATCTTTGATGGGAATGCGATAAGGGAGCGACAATTCAATTTAGGAAAAAAAAAGAAGTGAAGACAGTATTGGGAGTGTGAAGCTTTTTGGCTGTGGTGCTCTCAGGAAATAGTGCGGATCCCAGTGAGAGGCTCTCAGTGTTTGCCCAGTATTCCTGGAGGCTTGTTTTGTCACAGACTCTGTGCAGCTAGGCATGGGAGAGGCAGAAGGCAGCGGGTCGGCCAGCCTTCCCCCACAGCTGTCCTCCTCCATCCTGGCACTCAGCTCCACCAAGCCAATATGAAAACAAATTCTTGTCCCTCTTTGCAATTAATTTTCCTTTGCCGCGGAAAAAAAAAAATCAGTCCTGACAACATAACATATAGCAGGTTGTGTACAGAAAATCTGGCTGTACACAGGAGCAGGAGTAATTTTTCACTCTACTGGGAGCAGTTGTCTCGCACATATTCCTTCCCATGTGCATATAGATCAGTGTAGTCCAATGAAGTGGTTGAAGTAAAAAAAAAAGTGCACCGTTTTATTTCCACAGGATGAGGCTGTGATCGTTTTAACTAGTTAGAAGTATAACAGGGTGCTTTAATATTCAAATAATCCTTATTTTTTATATTCCCAATTAATATTTTTATTCCAAACTTTGCAAAGATGCATTTTAAGGCCATCTTATACCGCTAATTTACTTTTCTGAAGCTAATAAAAGAGTCAGATTAAGCAAACCAAGCTCGTGGGAGTCTAAAAAAAATGCACATGTTTAGGGAATAGTGAGGTCAAGAGGCAAAAACGACAAAAGAGAGAGCGGTGGGAGTAATAGGAACAAACAATGACAAAGATCCAAATTCCTATTTTGCCTCTTACATTAACACCATGCATGTGTGTGCGTGTGTATCCGCGCAGTGTTTAGGAAACGACTGCTTCCTTACCTGGATGCCCTGTAACCACATCTGCATCCTGTTTTACCGCGGCCACACTGCAATCTCCCCCACACCATTAATTTTACTGAAAGCCATTCACAATAACCATGAGATACTGGGCAGCGGTGTTCAAACGTTTTCTTCCCCCTTCTTATCATAAAGGTCCCACATGTCTTGGCAATATCCCCAAAATAAAAAAAAAAATAAGATAAATTTGTCCTAATTACGTCCCTCGAACAATGTTGTTTGACGGCCAAAGACATCAAATTAAATACTATTTTGATTCCGCAAAAGTGGTGTCAAGGTCTTATATTTTCATTGCAGGTACATTTGACTGATAAATATGAGGGAGAGAACAGTAATTATAGGGTGGAAATGACATCAGAAATTAAGCAAATTGTGAAAGGGTTTGCCTTTAAATGGGTTTGAGCCATGAATTAAAAAGACCATTAACTGGGAAGAGGCAGGTGTTATCCTCACTGCCCAAAACAAAACAAACAGAGAGGGGGGGAGGTGAGTGTGTGTGTGCGGGGAGGCAGAGATGCAGGTGTGTGTTGTTATCTATGAACAATCCCATGTCATTACCAAGTGAAGGTGTATTTAGCTGATTTTCCCCAATTTCAGTACTGTGGTAATTTGTAATGTATTGTTCCATAAATAAACTGGACTGAACTAATATGTCCTTTACATTCAGTGCCGGGAAATTATCATAATACAAACTAATGTGATTCTGAAATTCTTTCTCCTTGTTGCTGTTGCTTTCTTTTTTGCATGTTCAACTTATAGTTTATATGGAGAAATGGATTTAAAATCTCCATGCAGTGTCATTGATATGGCATATACTACCTTTTGCATTTTTCAGTATTTCAATAAAAAGTTCCTGCTCTCCACTTCTCTGCACTATATATCTTTCTCTGCAAGCCTGCATGGATTCAAATCCAACTTTAAATTGTACTACAAGCAAATTGTTGCATAGTGACACCACCAGATATCAAAAGGCAGAGGATCAGAGTCTCATTCCACCCCATTTTGTGTTGCCATAGTTTTTTTTCTTTCATTTTTTATCAAACCTGTGTCTGGTCTTTTCATGAGCCCAGAGAAATTTAAAGGTGATGAGAGGTCCTCTGCCTGATAGGACACAGGGCCAGTGTGGTGATCAGACAAAATTACATCAAGTTTTCCCCCCTCGACTATGCTTGTCTTCTTTTTTTTTTCATTTAATCAAAGCTCTTGCAGCCTGATGCTGCCCTCTCTCTGGGCCAGGTGTCAAACGGTTTCCATTGATGTCAATGCGGTGGTAATCACAAAGTCTATCCACAGATGCCTGCTTGCACCGGCGTTTCACTGGGGCATCGCATTCTCCGCTCAACACCTTTGAGGCATGTAAGATTATTTCTGCAATCTGAAAGAGAGAATAACCTCTAGGAAGAAACTAAATCACAATATAAAGTAATTAAGCACATTATCAACGTGGAGGTTAATTAGTGAGACCCTATACGCCAGCACCACTGGTAGCATTGCAAACAGACAAATGCTTTCGTTTTTTCGTCTCTTTTTTGACCACACTCTCACACATGCACACACATACACACGTGCACATGCACACACATTGACTGGAGGCGGTTGATTGTCACTGTTTGGGGCTCTGAAATTGATTAAACAACTTGCAATCCAGTTTAATTAATGGAAACTATCTGTAGTTCAAAGCTATTTAGCTGAATGTTGTGCCTTAGCGCTGCCCTCCTGTCTCATTTTGCTTAGACAATCGTAGAAATTAATTGAATTCCAGCGTTACTGTATGGAATAACCTTAAAACAATCTTTGATGTTATAGCCCATATTTAAAGCTATTCTATGTATAAACACACACATCCTGAGGGTTGATATACTGTTAGCCAGTGTTTATCCTTTAACATGAAAGAACTGTGCCAAGCTGTAATATCACAATACAGGGAAGACAACATGCCCAGCCTCTATATCTCTGAAGTGCAGCTGAGTCCAAAATGGCACATTGACAACAACATACATAGTTGCTGCATAGAAACAAAAGGCAAGGCATTCCTAATTATTGACAAGCAACATATATTTACTTTTCCTCATTTCAAAATGATAAGTCCTTCAAGCTCCACTCAGCGTCTGCAGTGTGAAGATGTCCCTATCAAAAACTACAGGCGTACCTGTTTGTTCAGGAAGGCTTGGCAAGAAAATACCCTCCCTTCTGTTCCAGCACTGGGTGAAGCCATTAACCAACTTAACTTGACTTCTTTTTTTTCTTTTTTTTTACACACATCATATTTTTGATTACTCCTTTTGTGCTTCATATCTCATTTCATTGCACTAGAAGTGGGGTTTTAGGCTGTAACTTTAAATGTAGATATTTTTATCCTTGTTTCTTTGTTTCTTGTTCTTAACCCTCTAAAGAAGTGTTTTCCAACCAGGGCTACTTCTGCAGTTACCAGGGGGTCTAATTAATTAACGCAGCCAAAAAGAAGAGGAAAGTATGAGTTGTTTAAAAATATTTATCTACATATTTGTGCATGAGGAGGAAAATCAACACACAAATAGGATTATGAATTGGAGTCTTTGGTAAATTGGTGTCTAAACACCACATGTTTGTGAAATGTAGTTAGCAACTTAGCAAAGAAAAAGTTATTTGAAATAGTGGCCAAACCAGAAATAGCTTCTGGGTCCATCATGTGATGCCATTGGGCCCAAAAAGGCTTTATCCCATAGAATTACATTGTGAAAGAGACATCTGTAAATCGGTAAAGAATTCTTTATTTATTTATTTTTGTTTAACATCATCTGACTCCTTTCACTATCGAGGTTTGATCCATTTGGTCCCATGACATTTTGAAAGTCTAAAGAGCCGCACAATTAGATCATTTAATCCCCGTTTGAGTTAGTGGAGTGCTAAACCGGAAGTTCGCCGCTTGGCCACTGGGAGTCTCTAGTGCACATGCTCTCTGGGCCCACTGATGCATAAGATTCAAGTAATTTTATACCCTGGAAGTTGAACTTTTTGGCTTCCTACGCCACAGAGCTAACCTGGAAATCCAGATGCCCCGCCCCCAGCAAATTAGAATTTGCACTGCACGGGGATCTGGCCCCGACGAGCAGAGCCCACTGAATCGCCATCGGACCAATCAGATCAGTCTATCTGACAGAGGCGGGCTCTGGGCAGGTGTAACATGATGAAGACAGCGCTATGCCGTAGGAGTCGAAAAGTAAACGGCCAAGATGGCAGCTGCCAAAGGACCGTGTCCATTCAATTTAGCTTTGGAAGAAACGCTAAGCCAACTACACACTATCTTTTTCCTTGAGAGAGGAACAGAAGACTCCCCTGGACCCTTCGCTTCCAGGAAGGAAGTTTTTGCCGTTTTTCTGATGGGATATGGCAAAAGCATATTTATATCAGTTAGCCCCACTGGTCGGCAAACAAATGGGGCTTAGTGCAATAAATACGTCACCTTGTTTTTTTGCTCTGATTGGCTATCGTGCTATTCAATTGTGTGTGGCGGCATTTAATATGCCTCAGTTAGTGCTGCCCCTTGGGTAGGAAGGGTGTATCGGTGAGGGCCAGATTCAAAATCTTTCTAGATTTGAGTCTTGATTTCCAGGCTACCACAGAGCTACTTTCAGCTTAATAAACGAGGCCCATCCTCCAATGCTGTATCCAACTGTCTTTATACATCCACCATCTACCTTGCACCCAGGCAGATTCTCACACATACACACGAATGTACCGCAAACTTAGCTAGTCATTGATGCTTGGATGCCAGGTAGCTGAGTTAAGGTGGGTCACACACTGTCACCACAAAATGTTCAGGAAATTATTGACCGAAAAATTAGCTCGGTGTGTTCATTTTTTTCTTCACTTGTTTCTTAGTCTTCCTGTTTTCATACGAAGTCTCTATACCAACTGATAGCAGCTGCCTCACTGTTTGGTTAGCTAACTATTAAAAATAGACCCACAAGACTGTCGGCAATTTGGCCAGCCTTACTGTCTTTAAGAAGCTGTGGCATACTCATTTTTTAAGCTGGGTAGCTTGTAAAGGTAGTGATGGAACTGGACAACCTAAGGCATCTGTTGGTACCAACCATATTATGCTAGCTTGTTGGGAAGGGGGCTAAATAATATTCCAAAGGCAAAATTTTCTCACGAAATATTGCCCCAGACATGAGGAGTGCTTCTTGGTTTGTTATGTGTAAAAAAATGTGTGTAAACAAAGCCAGCAAGATAACTTGCTAACAGTGTCATGTAGTTTTGAAGCATGGGCCTAAGGCCCAATAGTGATTGTTGATAGTAGTAGAAATGATTGGACAATGAATGTGTTTTATTGAAAAATGCAGAGGGGCACTTAGACCAGTGGTTGCCAACTGGTGGGTCACAGTCCAAAATTCTGTCAAGTTTGTAAAAAACGCATTTTATTTTGAAGTACAGTGAATTTCCGGCACATACCTTTTGTTTAGAAGTGCAGTTTCCTGCTGTAAGTTGAGTGTTTAACAGGCAGCTACTTAACAGAGACAGCAAACTAGCTTGATGACATGGCCAAGCACAAGTATGACGCTGAATATATTAAATTCTGTGTGTGGACCTTCAACTAATGGCTAAGGAGAAATCTGGACCAGTTGGGAACCACTGACTCAGACTGTCCTCTCCACTTTAAGAAATTCTCTTTATGATTGCTTGTAATTGCAGTGAGTGGTTTTTATTAAAGATGTCTCTGAATTAGTCATCAAATTAAGTTCTGTACTTTCAGCTATTTAATATCTTCTAATATGTGATCTGGGGTCAAGCACTTCCTCTGGGTGAAATTACAAAATGTACCTAAATTTTTTTTCATGGTAGTTTCACCAGATAAAACTATCAAACCACTTGTACAGGAAATGACCCTTCGGATAGTCCCATCTACATTTTAAATGCTTCTTAAAAGGCGTATAAAGCAATAAAGCATTGGAATAGTATGCTTAAATCATTTAACTGTTGAAATAGTAAGCTAAAATAATAAATGAACAGTTGAAAAAGGTCGGCAAAGCAATGGATAGAATATAGGAATATCCACTTTCTACCACTGCACATGATAAGCAAACATGAGTAAAGTAACCGAGGACTGAAAAATCAAAAATATCATGCTTTAGTGCTAAATAACATCCACTCTATAATAACACATGTGGAATATGACAGTCATGTTGATGAAGAGGTATTACAAAGTTAAGCGAACAGGGTTCTGGGAATATGTGTCTGTAAATAAAGGTGTCTATCTCTGATAATGTGATTAACCAGTTTTAAATTTTTACTCAGAAAGAATCTTTTCGCTGCTGTATTTGGTTCTGTATCATAATATATTTTCAGATCATTAGCGTATAGAATGTATCATATTCATATCCTCTACAAAACACATTGTTAGGAAAGACAATGCAACCTACAGAGCGTCTTGTAAATGAGAATATTTTAAAATATAAGTATAAAAGGTAAGCTTAAACAATAATAGGCTGTATCTTTCAATGCCAATTCAAAATTTAAATAACCTGAACACTGATACCACAAATAATTTGATATAAATGCAAGATATCAGGCAAAGTGACAAAAATGAGAGACTTCATTCTTTTTTTAAAATGAGATATATCTCTATGTGCCCAACAAAAACATGTCAAACAGCTGCTTGCTCGGCCTGAAACTTAAAAGCAGGATCAGACAGCCTTCTTCACCCCCTCCCCTTCCTCCCTCTCTTTTCTCTCACATCCTGCTGCCCCTCCCCCCCTCTTTTTTTCTTAAATGGCATGAAGGTTGGGATGGCTCTGGTCCAAGATCATCGCGCCTGAGACCACACAGATGGGGAGAGATAAAAGTTCTCTGTGAGCTGCTCACAGTGCTGCCATTTTCCACACAAGTAGAGGGGACGTGGGGAGGAGGGGGCGGGGGGGAGCCACCTGCGGCCNGGGGGGGGGGGGGGGGGGGGAGCCACCTGCGGCCGTGACATCACCGCCTTATCACATATCATGTATCACCTGCAGCTCCACGTCAAGCCCAAAGAGACAGATTTCATCTGTCATCTCTGAGAGGATCTCAATATAATTTACTCTGCTGATCTGACATCCAGAGGAGAGGAGTAGAGTTGCCAAACCTAATCTTACAGATGAGGACTCTCCTCTTTCTGCCCAGTCATGTCCTTGTGTGCCGTTGTAAGGGGGGAGAGGGGTTGGCATATCAGATTTAGCTGTTATTTGAAAGCAGCATGTTGGGTTAAGTGGCTCTTGTGGTTTCATTTCTCTGTAAACTCAACACATGTACAAGTGGATGTACTGTTTCTTTTGTTCCAAAGAAACATCACATGACTTCACATGCTGCAATGTTCCAAAATGCCAAATTTTTAAAAGGAAAAAAAATGCCCCATACATGATATTTAATACACACAAATGTGCTCCTGTCTCCACTTTTGTGATGCCAGTGTGTATGACTACAATGGAATAACTTTGTAGGCAAGTATGCAAAAAAGAGATTATCATACATAAAAGCCAGAAGCAAAAAACACAAGTGGTATCAAAAAGCATAACCTAATTAGAAAGACTAATCAACTTTAATGTCTTCATATTTAAGGGAGAGGGAAAGGATAATTAGTCTTGGGGTTCAGTCTCCTTTCCTCTGCAGTCATGCTACTAACAAGAGTTGATGCTGTCTAGAATGGCCACCCACATATAACAGCTAATTGCAGGTCTTCGCCCTCAAGCACCCTTCTAGTCATAGAGACAACAGGGAAATTGGCCATTTCAGCTGTGCTGGGTATCATTAATAATTAATGGCACTTTCAAGAGTCAGACTGTCCCTAAAAACCTAAGCAAGAGGTGCTGTGGGAACTATATGCAATGTGTCATTTGCTCTGATAGCAAATATAGGCTTTTTTTTAGTTTGCAGCCGAGAACTTTTTTCTCCTCTCCTGAATGCTGTTTATATTTTAGGAGTGGTTTTGTAGTAGGAGATAACTACCACTCTGAGATTTGCCACATTTTCAAAATCATGATTAAACTATCAAGCACTTATTCATAAAACAAGCTCAAATTGAATGCATATCATATACTTGGGAGTACATTTCCTATAATTCTAGATATTAGCTACAATAGAGATTACACACACTCAAATACAAATCAGTACTGACTGCCATATCTGTTACAATAACTGATGCACTAACAGAAAAAAAACCCATTGCATTGACTCTAAATATGTAGGCTACTGTAAATGGACCCTGATGTTCTGTTTGTGATCCTGCAGGCACAAGGGAAAGTTTCTTATGAATATGATTTGGAACTGATGACATGTGTCAAAGGTCTGCTACAGATAAAGAAGCAAAACAAACATAGCTAAATACAATGGATTTTCATATGCACTATATGTGATAAGTGTTGCCTGCACTTTCTTTGCTAGCACTCTCTCTTCCAAATAAATCTATTTGGATTTCTGTCAGTGATTTCTGACAATTTGTTCATACAAGGTTTTGCATGTCTTTGTCTGTGAGGGACTTTTTGCAAGCAAAGAAAAGAATACACGTGTTCATGCATAGCTCTAAATGTCTTATTTCATGTAATAACTCTTTGTGATCGTTTCCATGTTTTCTTACCTTCAGTTTTGCAAGGAGACAGTTACCACTTCAGTACTTTGACACAAGGGGGTAACTTTTAGGTTTGAGAAGTGGGAGGGGGCAAACAACTGGTCTGGGAGTCATTACTACATACGTTTAAGGACAATGATAACCCCAACTAAATCCAGAAAATAATGAATTTGGTCATCATGCTAAATTTGACCAGAATAGTACGGAACATGCTAAATATGCTACTCCTATGTGACATTTTTTAGAGTATATTAAAGCAAAATCAGCAGCAGCTTGCCAAACAGTAGCACATTAGGTATGATTTTTGTGGTTAAAAAAAAAAAAATTAGGCCTAGAAGTTTTTGAAAGTGGCAGGGGTCAACAATGAGATTTTACAATGAGAATACACCTCAGCTCCAACACATTGGTATTTGATAAGAAAACGATACAAAGTTTTGCGATAATAATAAATAACAATAGTATTATTTTTGTTTTGCAGTGAAATAATGAGGTAAGTGTCAACAAAATACAAAATGCGTCGCATCACCCTGCTGTTATTGTACAATACTGCTGCACTTTAGCTGCATGTTTATGAATCTTCTGACCATATGGCAGCTAATCATTATGCATTTTATATTAATAATTGTTTTATAAGGTTGCTCAAGTGAGGGATGAAATAATAAACTAATAGTTTCAATGTTCAAAACAGTGAGGAAGAATGATTTCCTAATAAAACAGCAGCAAAAGAGCAGCAGTGAGGACGATCACATTTCCCCTCCTAGGAAGTCATCCACAGCACTGTTCAAGGGTAACCAACCACTGTCTTATAACTTTATTATTCTTTCTTAATCGGTTTATAAATATTTATGAATCGCCAAAGCCACCCTGACTCGCAGCTGAGATTGAAGCTGGAGCCGAGTATGTACATTCCAAAGCAGCCATGGGTTGGAAGGAGGGAGATAGCGTGGACAGGAGATTTGTGACAGAGCAGAGCATGAAACCCATCAGTTGATGAGTGGAAATCCCTACTTTCTAATTAATAGAGGTACACAGGCCAGGGGGATAAGAAGGATCAGGGAAATGAAATCAGCAAAAAGATACCATCACTCATTTCTGAGGTCCATTGTCACACTTCAGAATCTGCTGTAATGAATCACTCAAGCATTCTGCAGATACATTTGAATGGCGGGGAAAATTCATTGTCCGGTGGAGAGCATTCGATAAGGATCTTTTCTCTTGCCTCTCCCTTTTCTTCAGCCTCTTCTCTCCCTCTTTTGTCAGAGGGTCCTCTGATCAAAAAGCGAAATCAAGGCTCAAGCAACAGGTGCGCTGTCTGAAAGGCTGCCGCAATCTGCAAGTGAACTGGAAAGCTATCTCGGATAAAAAGACAGATTCGAGAAGTTCCAGGGGATTTGCTTGTTGGGGTCAGCTGAAAAAGTGGGGATGGGGTAAGATGCTGGACTAGGTCCATAATTTACTAAAGGAATGTGACAGAACAATTACAAAACAGAAGCTGGAATGAGTTTGAATCACTTTCTTATACACACACTGTAATAAACTCACTCCCCTTTGACTTGAGATGGAACTTTAAATAAAACAAGAGAAGAAAACACAACATGACACCACTTATATCTTTTCCATCCTTTGTTTGGAAGTGTCGCTGCTGGGTGTGATGTATGATTTTCAGTGCTCTTATGACACCCAAAGTGCTGTTGCTAGGGTATAACATATGTTTTGGTTCCTGCACACTGTAAAGATGCAAAATTCAAGCATGTGAGCATGGGTGTAGATTTCAGGTGAGGACGCTGGGGACACGTTTCCCTTAATATATAGAACATTTGCTTTTGTTCCCCCCCAATAAAAACATGAAAGTAGCAGAGGACTTTGATTTTGCCAAAAGTAAAGACATTAACACTATAAGTTGATGAAGAAAAGGCACAAATTGGTGCATTAAATTTCACCAGAATGCAAAACATGTAGTGTTTGCCGCTCATTTTCTGATGGACGACCCCCTGTTTCATACAGTATGTGCTCCCACCCCTCCAGTGTTGAAACCAAACCCATGCACTTGCATGCGAGGACAAAGCCAGTTGTCATCCTACTCACCCTGCATGCATCATTTTTACATTTTACAGTATAAGCTTGTAAATTCTTATGTGATGGCTGCTTTAGCATTAACCTTTGACCTTAGTGTTGAATGTTTTTACCTGAGGTGTCTTAGAAAAGAGGTCTGAAACCTCTTGCCTGTTTGTAACCAACTGTACAACATTAACAGTTTAATCTGCTCCTCTTTAAGGAATAAGAGAAATGCAAGCATAAGCCCGGCACATATTAGCTGCTGCTCACAGAGCTGGCAGGCTGAACACAGCTCCTCGACATCCTGGAATGCACAACTGTGATGGTGAAATCTTGAGACGACATGAAATGAGAAACAAAATGCAGCATATATCTTTCCATATCATGCATCCTCAGAGGGGATTTACCACAACTGCCTTTAGACATTATTATTCTTGTTTGCAAAATGCACCAAGTGCACGTTTCGAAAAAAAACAAAAAACAAAAAAAAACCACAAGTAAGTAAATATACAGTAGCTTCTGTCTTCTCTCTTTAGCCTTTGTCTTTGTTTGCTTTCCGAAGATAATTTAAGTTTTCAGTTTCTAAGTAGTTCAATCCAACCCAGGGGAGCTATCCCCCTGTGAGACAAGATTTTTTTTAAACTTCTTTTTCCCTTTTTTTTTTTTTTTTAAATCAACCCTTATATCCCAATGCAATTATTTAATATACACCCACTCATAGTCTGCATATGAGATATGAATATAATTGTATGTTACTTTTTAATTACAGGAAAAATCTAACTTGTAAGATGATGGGCTGGAAGGTGCCACTGCATTGTTATTTTTTTTCATCCTCGTTTTCTGATTATGTGAGCTGGGCTCCTTTGCTAAGCGATGATAAGCAGAATTTCCATGTTCTCTGCATAATTAATCCATCTTTGCCTCTCTTCATGCCAACTCTGCCGTTATCGCCTGCACATGCCTGAATTGCAAAAGAATCCTCTCTTCAATTGGAACTTATTGATATTCTAAAAAAACTGGAAATCCTCAAATTTAAGCCACAGATTGTTAAATGGATTAATTTCGCGGCAATCGCAAGCATCTAACGCGGGGAGACAGGCAAAGCAAATTGAAAGTATCTCCTGTTTGTGGAGTTTTAGTCCCAAATGATAGGGTTTATTGGCATGTTTTTTTCTCCATAGTCAGAAATTACCATTTATTTGCATGCCATAAAATACTTTTATATGGTTGAAAATTCAGAGGAATTTCTTTCAATGCCTGTCGTTGGATTCCTGATAACAACTTCAGCTCCTCACATCTGGACGCTTTTGATACTGGGTGAAAGGAATGTCTGAATATTTAATATTTTTATCTGTTTTCATCGATGGTTTCACCATTAAGGATGGCTCTGCTGTTTGCATGGAGCCTGGCAGATGTAGATTTATTTTCTGAGCTGTCTACGGCCTGCCTTTCTCTGAATATATTGATGCATTTTTCCATTTTGCTGTGCACTGATGCCTCTGCATATGTAATAAACCAGCAGACACACTTATAAAATACATCAGCAGACTGGATTATAATGCTGCGTTTAGATGTGGGTCCTCAGTTACTCATGCACATATAGGAAAAGGGGGAGAAAATCAGCAACACATATCAAATGTAATTTACTTGACCTCATAAAAATGAATAATGTTTAAATCACAGGATGTCAAAACACATGAGGTGCTCGTGTATAGAGCAGCAAATATGTTATTTGGACACTTCACATACAAACCTCTGACATACATACAAACAGTGACATATTGAAACATGGACACAATCAACTATAATGTCACTTCTGAACTGATGTTAATGGATTTACAGCCACAATTACACTAAGATTAAAAAGCCTGTTTCCCTTAAAAAGATTTCATAGATGTAGGAATAATATTAGATGAGATAAATTATAGATATCATAAACTGTAAAAAATGAATATTCTCTATATTCCTTGTAGTTTAGATTCAGCATTTAAAGTCAAAGTACCAGCTTATCTAGAAGCTAAAGATCTTTGCTTTCACATTTGAGAAGTAGTATCCTTCAGATTGTGTGGGCTCTGTGATTTCTTTTTTTTTTTACTGTAAAACTTTTAATTTAAGAAAGTTAATTTTCCATGAAATGCCTTGACAAACACTAAAATTGTCAGCTTAAGATGATCAAACTTTGAAATAGTTGTTTAATATTTATGTGTTCAAGTTTGCTAACTTAATCCCATAAGCCTGGGAAAGATGGTAAGATGCCATAATTAGTATTAACTCCAGTTTCCCCAGTATCCTACTGTAAATGTGTACTGACCGTGAATTGGTTGTCAACAATGAAGGTGTGAAGATCTGATTGTGAAAGTTGTTCAAATAGGTTTTCTTTATTTTTGCTCGTTTTTTCTAGTATTGTTTGAAAATGTATGTGCAGCACTGTGGGTCTGGCTTATATGAATTTGTGGTGTTTTACAAGCCAAGCCCATGCAGGCTGGGCATAGTTTAAAACATGCATTTATTTATTATATGCAGGGATTATATATTTACACAGAGGTTTCATGTGATATGCAATAACCAGAAGTGGTAAAGTGTTCTATATTATGCAGCTCATTTTTCAAACATTACTTCAGATCAAATCCAGTCCACCCTCTTACCTTTGCCCCTACAGGACAAGAGGTGCAGTAAAATGGAAACAAGACTGTTCAGCCCCCTTTGTCTGACTTTTAATGCAGTTGTTAATGATATATTTAGAAAGAAATTATTAAAATTACAAATTTATAGAAGAAATTGAGCTTATTTCTTTATGGATATCGGCTATTATTGACTATTAAAAGGTCATTTTGGGGGTAATGTTAAAGGTTCCCACTGAAACTCACTGATTGATTAATTCAATCTACAGGCTGCATTCCCTCACCTTCCACTGTCAGATCAATTTTTCTACTCACTAAATAATGCAACGTTATTATTTTAAGAAATGAACTCCTTGAAACGAGTATGGCTATTTATGATTTTAATCCATAAAAGGCTTGCTGCTTATCCCCTGGAGGTGTCACAATCTCAGCTTTTGACCACATAAAAAGACACTGAGATTAGCAGCAAGAATATACTGCCCCGTGGTTCTCTCCTCCTCCTCCCCCTCCTCTACAAAGAGCCTTTATTTACAGATTTACACACTCCCAATGGGAGGAGCATAGTTTGTTCATCCCCGCCCTCTTTTAGTATTTTCATCACTTGCCTATAGACTTTAACGTTTTGGTGTAATCTTAAAATGCTTTGGGGATGTGTGGCATTTCATTTTTTTGAACGTTCCGACTTGTTTGTTGATCTGTTTTTTTGGGGGGGTTTTGCTTGTTGTGCTTTGTTTCAAAGCGCACTGCATGTTATGTATCTCCCTGGTAAACGGGACGGTTGGGAAGGAGTTGGGGAGGGTAGGGTACTGGATGGTGGTGCGGAGAGTGAAGCCTCCCTGGAAAGAGCTGGCGCTGAGGCCTCCAGGGCCGCGGGTGGTTTTGGCAGCCTGGCCAGCGGAGTGGGCACTCTCTCAGACATCTGTTTGCTCACTGCTGCTGGAGCTGCTGGCTGGATGGATGGATGGGGGTGCTGGAGAGCTGGAGCATTCAGCCACAACCAGCACCAGCATCTTACCCAGGACAGACAACAGCAACTCGACATTACAGCTATTAAAAGTGAATCATACTAATGTAGTGTTATGTCATTTGTAGAGGTGGTGTCCTTGCTATGCGAGAAGCAGGGGTTTTGAAATTGTGGATGTTTGCATTGGGATGCGGTGCTACATCCAGGGCATTCAAGGACACATACTTGAATAGAAAATCACAAAGAATTATGGGACATTATGCAAAAACAATATAAAAACTGTTCAGCTATATTCTGGCACTGAATAATGTTCTGTTTTAGTTCCCTCTTTCCCTCTTATACAGTATACATTGAGGACCTAAACAGTTATATATGTGCCACAGCTACCCTGCACCTCACATCACTTTACTCCATGCACACACACATTCACACACACACACACACACACACACACACACACACACACACACACACACACACACACACACACACACACGCACATGCAGACACACACACAGACGTTACATCCTCTGGAGACAAACCAATCCCCAACAGCCAGAGGGTGACACCACAGCAGGCAAACTCATAACACTGATGTCCAAGTTGAGCTGCTGAGGCTGCTCTTTAAGGATGGAGCCCCTGTCCAACCGATGGCTGTCACTCCCAGCGCCACTGGACATGTGTGATCCCTTAAAAAAATCAACCTAGTAATTTGTCATGCCAGACTCCCCGTGACATTACTCGGTCAGCACAGCAGCTCACTTAAACAGTGTACGAGGAAGACTGCAGCTGTTCTAATGGCAATAATTCAATTCAGGATCGTCATAAAATTACCACAATGCTGGAATAACACTGTTTTAAATTTAACAACTGGCAGCACCTGGTGAAGTTACTGCACATGTAGATCGTTTAAGATTTAACTGGTAGATGACTGTTGTGCTGTAACTTTGTTACAATACAATCACATCATTTAGGGACTGTACAAAATTTAATAGGAGGAGTGAGGGTCAGAAAGTGGGAGGGTTGTTTATTTTTCTTCTTGCTGAAACGAGGGTACTCTAACATTTTTTCTGTGGAGCAGGGGAGGGCCTTTTGACTGTTTCCTCATCCCAAAGTTAGATTTTATTTCATCTCCGTTTAGAGCTGAAAAAATGTCACATATTTACTACAAAAGGGTGGAATTCGTTTTTGTGTGTATGTGCCACAGGTTATAAAGGTGAGGAAAAGAATATCATCTGTGTTTTAGGGGTTTATTTGGGATCAGTGTGCCAGTTTTGAGAAACAGTATACATGTGGGTTTTTGTACTTATTAGTGTCTGAACATTCAGGCTCCAAAGAGTGCATCTTAACAGAAAGCATAATAGGGTAAAGTAACATTAAATGTTAAAATGTGTCATTCAAAATGACAGTGACAACTCTTGTTAAAAAAAATACAGAATGGCTGGAATATTCAGCGGACAGGACACCTCATTTTGTTATGTTTGCCATCATATTGGTGGGTATTGTAAAAAACATATTATTCCACTATGGTTTAAACCAGAGTACAACATCTCTAATATTTTGTATACATGTACTCATGAAAAGCAAAGTGGTTTGTACCAATATAATTTGACATATTAGTGGGAGGGTCATATAAAAAATATTAAAAATGCTATGGGAGGTCTTGCATTTAAAAAACCAAAAGGTAAATCATGAAGTTCAGCTGCCTCCTCCTCTTCCAAATAATTTTCGCACAGTCCCTTACTACTGTGTAATGTTATAACAAGAGTAAAAGTCATAAGTTTATGCAAGGATGGCACCATACCACCAAGCGTGGGGTACAGCAACATGTTTACTGACAAAAAATATAAAAATTCACTTTTTAAATAAACTGTGAAATGACGGTAAAACTGAGGAAAACTTGTCATACATCCGCTTCACCTTCTTCTTGAACATGAAAAAAACCTGCCATTGCTTGTGACAGAGCTGTCAATAAATAATCACATCAGTCGCCAAAACTTTATCTATTATTTAATATCAACATGTCACTCTCACAAAAATATTTTCAGGCTCTGAGTGAGACACTCAGCTCACAGACATGTTGACGTGTCCTCAGTCAGAAGACTATTGGGCATAGCAGTGAGCCGTAGAAACATCTTTTGTTCTGAAGCGTTTTTTCTTTAAGAATGAACATGATGAAGCCACCAGACAGCCCACCTCCACTGCCCCAACACTGAATGGCATTCCCCAAATGTGACTTGGCAGTTCTAATCAAATGATTTAGCACATTAAATCAACCTTTACCCCTATAATCAGATTATGTGGGTGCACTGCGCAGCATCTCCACAGCATACAGTATACCTTAACCTATTAATATGACCAACCTTGTGTCAGTGATTTCCCTTGCGATGGAAACAGTATCATGTTAATTATCACAACCATCTGGTCTGAGCAGTGAAAAAAAAAGCTTTCTCTTCCTCTCGCAGATTTGTACCTGTCAATCAAAGACGGCTTCAAACAAGCCACTGGGGCTCGGGAACAGCAGAGAAGAACCACGCTCCAGTCTCAGAGGATTTAGGAGTGGCGTTAAATTAATCTTCAGCTGGCAATTTGACTCTCCTCTCTCACTATGTTGTTGCTCTTACCACAAATCATTATTGATTTTGGTGCTGGTTTCCTAATATGGCCAGTAAATGCTATTTATGGATGTTTAGCGTAGTAATTTTAGAGTGTGTGTGGGGTGGCTTTATTCTAACATTTTAATAGGTTGCAATGTGGGTTTTTGAATTTTTATCATGTGTGTTGAATTTGTATGACAGAAAAACACACTAAAATCTTTAACTTCATTTATTTTTAAATTCTCATACGTTTCTCACTTGTTGTTAATCTATTTTAGGTTTTTATTTGTTTCAAATAGATCATCCTTCTCTCATTTTTCATCCAAAACTCTCTGAGTGTGTACAGTGCGACAAAGCTGAGATACTAAAATGATTCACTGCCTATGACTACCCCCATCCCATGACATCACCGTGTTTGGATCATGACCAAAGCTGTATGTGAAAAGAAAGAAAAAAGGAAAGCACACACAAAAAAAAACTTTAGCCACCAGAGGACAGGGGGTAAAAATGCAGAAAGAGACAAACCAAGGAGGCTCGCAAGACAGATGCTCTCCTCAAGGTGAACCACCGCTGACCCGTCTGCCACATAAATTATTCTGTAGTTTCAGACTCCATTCCAAAGTTGTGGAATTGGGTTACAAGATAATTTCACAGGCCACTTGCTTGTCTTCCTTGGCAGTCCAACTGGCTAATTGAAGAGAGTGATTTCCAGTTTGGGCAACTATTCAGAACATGGCAGTCAAAATCTGAATGATTTGAAGGCTCTCGTTTCCTCACTCTCTCGCTTTCTCTCTTTAAATATTCTGAATATTTTTTCTCGTCCATAGACAGACTAATTGTACGCAAGGAAAAAAATGCTCTGATTGACAGTTTATCAAATATTGATAAATAAACAAAGCTTTAAAAGCGGAGTCTCTCATTGGAAATCTGCTGCAATCATTTAAATATATTTTACAGTAAAAAGTTGGACACATTTTTTTGTTTAAAGCTTAATACAGTAGGCTTTTATAAACTGTATAATAATTTTATCTAGAAGATTTTGTGAGTGTTTAAAAAAAACTAAAATGTAGGTTACTACTCTCAGCTTTTAGGAGGTCAAGAGGTCAAGTCATTTGGGGTCATGGCATCCCAATCCAGATCAGCTCTCAGAGTGCATTATGGGGGATTGTGTGGTCAAACTGCAACTGAGCTAATCCTGGTGTGTTTAACCAATATAGGTTGAGATTTGTTGGTGATATGACCAGCACCACATGCTGTATTAAATTATTAAACCCTAGTGCAACACTAAAGGGTTCTCCCTTAAACCTCTTTTTCCTTTTTTGCGTAATTGATATAAAAATAAAAATGTAAATCTTGCAGATCATATTAAAGCAACATCAAACTGATGGCAAATAGGTCCTTTAAGATATAAAGCTGTGAGAAAATGTTTACCTGAGATAAAGGCGAGGCAAATTATTTTTTTCTTTTTGTTTACATTGTGAGTGCGATGCCTGATGATGATCCCCGGCTGGAGCTCTCCTCGCCTCCATCTCCGTTTATATTTACCCCAAAACACGGGCGCTAATTAAGGGCGACGCTAATTAATAACTGCAAGTTAAAGTAATTGTGGATCAAGTGAAGTTCACCGTGCTGCGGCTACGGTACCCGGGGAGGAACAAACCTTATCTTCAAACAAAAGCGCGAAACGCTTTCACCTCCCCAGTCAGTCCGTGGTGCGGATCGCGGCGAAGCGCAGCCTCATCACGGAGCACGGTGCTGAGAAAGAGTGAGAGAGGGAGCGCGAGAGAGGGAGGGTGTGTATTCGCGTATGTGTGTGTGTGTGTGTGTTTGAGAGAGAGAGAGAGAAAGCCAGAGCCAGAGCCAGAGAAACGAGAAAGATAAAGGAAAGACAGACGGAACGATAGACTTGTGCGTAAAAAGTACCGGTGCCCCCCTTCTTTCTTTTTCTTTCTCAATTTCCATCAGACAAAAACCCAAACCGGCTGCTTGGATGAACCAGAACCTATCGATCTGTCAGTACTACACCTGGATTCACTGACCAGCCGCACAGCAGGCATGTCCCGAAGGAAGCAGAGCAACCCCAGGCAGATCAAACGTAAGTTTTTTTTTGTTGTTTTCTTCTTTTTAATGTTGTCTCGTCGCTACACCGCGTCTCCCAGCTTATTAGAGTTTGCAGAATATTGTAATGATAGTGACCACACTGAAGCTGATTCAGCAGCGGTCAACTATCGCCACTCATGTGTTGCCTGTCACGGTCCATACGCTCCAGTCTCCCTCCGCAGATCGCCTATGTTGTGTTTTTGAAGAGATGATTTACAATCCAAATCCCACGGTGCTGCTGGCTGAAAAGTTTCACCGCTGCTGCCAAGTTGTAGCAAAACGAAGTTATTTTGTTGCTTGTTTGATGTGACTATTCCAGTTTTCGTCCAAAATTGTGTATCAGACGGTGCATCACTTTGGTGTGCACACTAAAGCTTTTTACGTCAATTAATCGCCAGTAATTCTGCATTACAGGCCCCTAATAGATCCTGAATCTGTAGTGTGAGACTGCTTTAAAAGGCCGATTTGTTTCTCAATTACATTGATAATAAATGTTCTTATTTGGAGCACATAGACACACACGTGTCTCACACACACTTGATTTTTCCCCCTTTTACACTTAGACACTCACTTGCAGGTGTGTGTGCATGAATACGTGCACACACACTTTTCCAAACTTCACACTATGGCCCACACTGGGTATAAATATTGATCAGCAGTGGTTACAGCTGTACCTCATGGTATGGCAGTCAAAAAAGCAAAAGTGTGGCAAGTTATGGCATGTTTTAATTTTAATTTAATAAAGTGTTACCCTTGTCTCTCAGCAGCATAGTTTGCACATATTTGATTTTCAAATTAGGGTGAAAATATGAACTGAAATATGAGGAAATATTATTTGTTTTTCATGCACTGAAATGGTAACAAAGTGTAACCTCATGGTCCACATTAATTCAAAAGTAGGTCATATTCACACTGTTGAATTTTAGGCAAAATAAATATTTTTTTTTACGAAAGGTTTTAGACAACTTTTCGTCATTTTATTGATTTTAAAGAGCCCGCTGATCATTCTGAAATATGAGGGGATTTGCACAAACCCACACACACACACCCACACACTTTCACATCTGAAATCCAGCTGACATGTGAGTGTGTGTACAGTGTGTCCACTGTACACTGCTACTCTAGCTGCTGCTGTTCACAGGCTAAAAGCAGACTGTGGTTACTTCGGGGTCAAAATATCAAACATCAAACCACTTCCTCTGATTTAACTCACACTCATGATCGTGTTTATCTGTGCTTCAACATATTATGGAGAATTCACAACTAAGGCAACATTTGTATGTGTGTGTGTGTGTGTGTGTGTGTGTGTGTGTGTCAGTGTGTGGGCGTGTGTGTTTGCGTGTGTGTGTGTGTGTGTGTGTGTGTGTGTGAGCTCACATGCATGAATTCATGAGGGCATGTGCATGTTGGTATACAAGAGCTTTTTTTTATTACATTAGTGTGAGATAGATCCTGCAACACGAGATGTTTGTGTGTCGACATGTTTTGTTTTACACGTTATTATTTTCGTTTCTGCTCTTTAATATTTATGGGTCGTGCGTTTTTAAGAGAAAAGTTTTTAAGGCAGTTTTGTTTGGAATCTGGGTTAATTTCTTGCTTCTTTAGAGAAGGAAATAATTGTTTTTATTAGTATTTTTACTATTGTACTTTACATTTTAATACAGTAATTAAAAAAAACAATATTTATATGAAACATTTTGAAATCAACCAGTTTAACTTTTTGTTATTTTACATTATGATAAAAAGGATATTTTTTAAGAAGCTTTTATGAATAAATATTGTTTTTTGCACTCATTTTTCCAACAGTTAAGAACAGTTTGCTGCAGAATAGTTGCCATAAACTGTGAATTAAATAATTTTTTTGCAGAAACATCCTTTTGTTTTAACTATCTTTGAGTTCGTATCCGTGTTTTTGCTGGCATCCACCACAAACCTGCAACCACTTCTAATCAACAAAGAAGCACGACAACGTATGACGTGATAGGCCCACTCATCTCTGGACCAATCCCATCGTAGCATCCAAATTTTGTCGTCGAGCGAAGGAAGTCTCAACGTTTGCATTACGTCTTTGTGACCTGGCCTTGTGTGAATTAGTATGTCATGTGTAAGATCTTGTTAATGCGGAGCCGGTGTGCAGCCGTATAATCAAGCTCTAGTTAGAAACAGAAAGGTCACGAGGAGCCTAGATCCTCTCTCCTACCCCGGGAACTCTGGGAAAAAGGCAGAGGAGGCAGTGCACAGAAAGTCAGCACAGACAGTCATTCTAAAGGACAAAAAGGTTGTTGGGCGCAGTCCCCCCCCCTCACCCCCCTCCTCCTGCATACATTGGACCGTTATCTAAAATTGTGATTTATGCAGTATTTTAATATTTTGCTTATTCTTTCCCCTTGGGTGCTCTCTGAGCGGTGATAAAAAGGCGATGCTGAAAGAGCACCATTAATTTGCTCCGATGACTGGGGAGATAAGGCCAGATAATGGGAAAGATAAGCAGAGAAGATATACCATCAGAAACCCGATTATTACCATTAAAATTCCAGCCCAGCAATCTGCAGCTGGCTGATAATTCCTTCTCCGTTTCCACCACTTTGGATGATAAGGCAAAAAATAGTCACTCAGTGCTCCTTGATTAGGCTGCCTGGATATCCCGATAATACAGTGATAAATTATGTATTTTCCCCCCTTGTTTTTTTTCTGTGAAACGTTACATCTGATTTTTTTTATATATATATAAATAAATATATATTTCTGCCCCCCTTTCTGTATCCCCCTCCCCTTGTTGCTTTTCCAAGAAAACGAAAAAAAAAACCCCATACACTTTTATTGTAATAAGAGTTTGATAGAAAGAGGAGATAGCGGTGGAGGTGTTTTGTGTGGGAGCACATATCAATGTTATCAGCTCATCTCCCAGGGCCAGCTGCTAGCTGCTGTTGTTTTTAGCCTTATCACCCCGTGCCAATATGCCAATAAATTGCCCAGATTGTTAGCCGTTCCAAGGCGGGTCAGTAGAATTTGACAGGAATGATGAAAATATCGCTGATGCTCTGCGGATTGCGATTAGCTGCTGTAATATGATGTGTGAATTCCACCAAGCTCCCTCTATCCTCTCTTCTCCCCCCCCCCCCCCAATCCCACCTCCCCCCGCCCCCCTTGCCTCTCCTCGGCTGCTGGTGGTGTCCATACCTCTATTCGTACTGAGAGGAGAACATTTTGATGCTTAATAGGAAGGAAAGATATGAACAGGCTGAATTGNCCCCCCCCCCCCCCCCCATTCCCACCTCCCCCCGCCCCCCTTGCCTCTCCTCGGCTGCTGGTGGTGTCCATACCTCTATTCGTACTGAGAGGAGAACATTTTGATGCTTAATAGGAAGGAAAGATATGAACAGGCTGAATTGAAACCAGGCCCCTCAGAGTAATTTTTCTGTAAAATTGCCCCCCAAAGTTTCGCGGCGTAAAGGGGAATCTGGATGATGTAGGGAGCGTGCCTCCGCCAGTGTTTATGGGAACATATTGAAGCGGCCCTCTGAGGCCATGGGCGGACATCTAATGTCAAATGTGCTTATTAAACTGACTTAGTGTTCTCCCCTTTACTGTTGTCTTCACCACATGGACCGTCTGAGAATTCATGTTGCTTCCTTTTACTCGACGTTGTCCAACCAGAATCAAGCACCATACTGTAGTGATTATACTGCTCTTTTACTGTAAGTTTGTATAGCACCCGAGCGGCAAGTGCACCAGTCCCCGGAGCTTACCACTATGTCATAGTGTCCAAATGCCTAATCTGCTCATGTGATAGTGATCTTACATCTGTAAAGCCGCTCCACTGCAGTGTACAGTAATGCTTTTTTGTTATTTTGTTTTATTTCTACCCATAATACCTTGTGGATAAAGTTGGAGCTAGTACTGCTTTGGTAAATAATGCTCTTCCTATTCCATTGTCTTAGATGCATTGTTTCACTAATTCATATTAAGGCCTTTGAGGAATATGATGCCAACTGTTTTCGTGCTGTTTATTTGTAATTGTTTACTGTTTATACTGACCACCAAGTGTCCTTAAATCTAATCTAATGTATGTACAACCCTTGGATTATTATAATAAGGTTGATGCTTTTCTCAACTAGTCAGTTTGGATCTGAACGACAGCCAAACAAGCTCCTCTGCTCGAGCTTCAAGTCTGTTTTTTATCGTAGAGACCATTTTTTTCCATCTCTGCTCTACAGTTAATCTTTCCAACTCCTTAGCATAAGGCCACTTTATGTAACGTCAGCATACTGTTTACCATATCAGGTGACATTTCTATCTTTGAGGGGCATTTATCAGAAGCAGATTACAGTAGTAAGGGATAAGGGGAGTGTTTACTGAATTGACTGCCAACATCCAGTATCTGAATTTGTGTGCGTGTTTGCTTGTGTATACATTGGTGCATGTACACTATGTGCGTCGAGCATGTGGCTATGTGTTTTAGCAGAGGGATCGGAGCTGTTAGCTTGATGTTATTTTTTTTTTTCTCAGGGAACAGACTCCTCGTCCATATTCTTTCTTTTTTTTTTTCATTGCAACTTAGCTCAGCTTTTGCCTTCTTATATAAGGAAAGCGTGCTGATGCTGTGCATGTCGTATACGCTGCATCTCACCCTTGGCCCACAAATGCTGGCAACTCCAGCAGTCAGATGTTTTGGGGGTGTAAAATCAAAAAATGTTTGCATGCCAGCCTCCCTGTATATTTAAGGGTTTCTCTTTCATTGGGTGACAATCACGACGTGTCTCTTGTGTTTCTCTTGTTGATTTCTGTCAGAAGAAGAATGGTTGTTGAATGCCAACTTTCCCTCAAACATCTGTTCCCTGCCAATAACAGCTTGTGCCGTTGCCTCGTCTTAGCTGAAGGATCCCCAATTGCCTCCTCACTTTTGACACAAAACAACAATGCAGATGAATGTCATCTTCTTGTAATGTTTTTTTCTTTTCCCATTGTGTCTAAAGTACAATGTTTCTCGCATCGAGAAAGTATTTACAACGCTGCTATTACTGCTTATGTCACGGGCTCTGCAGCTATAGGGAGAGGAATGTATAGCAGCTGCTGTTTCCTTTGTTGAAAACAGTACTGTGTGATGTGTTGGATGAGCTGGGGTTGGCAGGCGATGGACTGACGGTGCCTAATCCTGCCCTCTCTGTCGCTGTAGCCTGCAGTGCCTGGACAGCAGTGTGAAATGTGGGCAGGGTTGCTGCAAAGGTGGAGGTCACTTCCTCATGCGGTTTCCTCTTTATCTTCCTCTTTCCTGAATTCCACTGCTATTATTCCAATAACCGCCGGTCCAAGCTGTCACCATTGTGTTTTAATTCAGGCACTGTGGCTGCCACCAGTGTGAACAAAATGTTAGAAATATGTGCAAAAACTTAATCTGTGTTTATTGTTTCCGGTCGTGTGTTTTCTTTTAGATTTTATGCTTCAGTCCCTCACCGTATTCCTCTCTGTTTATTTAGATTTGATATCAATGATGCCCATTGAGCCCCCAGGTAACAATTGACTTTCAGCCTGCTTTAAGTTAATAGCCTTGTCTCTTGCTTGTAGGGATCAATATTGGTATTAATTAATCACCATTATCAGGAGCAGGATCTGGTTCCATTTGTTGTTACATCAGCAAAATATCAATAGAGAAAGTGGACTCCCTGATCGTCATGGCAACTTCATCTCTTAGGTCAAAGAGAGTTTATCTTATCTTGCTGCTGAGAGTGGCAAACTGCTTAGGAATCTAGTTTAGACTCAAAGATCATTGATTTAAGCCTTTTTTCACCCCCACCTTGTTGTTTCAGGAGAGAGAGGGGTGAGGAAAAAAAAAAACACAGAGAAAGGCAGCATTCTAATCACAACAGAGATGTAAGATTTAAATATTGATGTCCAAAGGCCATTACAGCAAAGAGGGCCTCTGGTCTCGCTGTTGTTCAAGTACGTCCTTTTAAGACCCAGACAAAGCTTTGATTATCAGAGGTGTCACCGTGGAGTATGTCTGTATAGCTGACAGTGTGGGACTGCAGGGGAGATCAGTTTCCTGCAGCCACCGCCACAGAATGTTAACAGATCGTGCTCTACATCCTGGTATTTCTACAGGCCTCAGCCTACAGTACATCCTGGTACTCACTGTTTACATGGGGCTCGTGGTAGAGTGATTAGGCAAAGTGTTGTCGATCTGACGAGATTAGTTGATTTACAGGAAACTAATCGCCAACATTTTTTTTAATAATCAAGCATTTTACTGTTGTAGTTGGCCATGGTGCAAATTCTCACTTTTATTATGTAGTTTTTAACAAGTTTTCTTGCGGTTGATCACATATTTTGTGAGTGGCATTATAATCTTGGAAGGTAACTACAGCTGTCAAATGAATGTAGTGTAGGGATGTGCACGATTAGTCAACTAGTCGATTAAACATTGCTGCTTTCACTAGTCGGCACCAGGAATAGTAGTCGCATTAACATATTAAAATTATGACTTTATGCGATTGTATTTACCCTATAAAAATAGCAATAATAAGGCAGATTTCCTAAAGATTCATTTTCCTAAAGTACATTGTTTTAAATAAATAATAATATCTAACTTTTATTTAGTGAGTTGGTGTAATGTTTTGTAGGATAATGTGCATGTTCATAAGGCACAGTGCAAAGTGCCACACGTTTCAGCTGCATTTAAAATATGATTAATGATCAGTGTGATTAACGATTTGATGAAATTCTATTAGGAATTTAAAAGCATAACAACTTAAAGGAGTATCATGGTACAGAAATCCCACAGGACAGGCTTGGACTTCAAAGCATTACTAAAAACTTTTATTTCCCAAGTGGTCCCCGATGGAAACAACAAACACAATACATGTGAAACTTTTAAGTTTTTAAGTTTAAACTTCTGTTTAACCATCAGGGAAACTAGTAAATTAAATTTATAAAGTAGTATTAACTTTAGATTCTCAAGTAAAGTATCTCAAAATTATACTTAAGTGTAGTACTTTGGTGTGCTTACTGTAGTTACTTTCCACGACTGCCCAAAACAAAATAATGGTAGTTGTGTTTTTTTGTCTCAGCATATTGATATTTAGCTTGCATTCAGTTAATTGTTATTTTTGGTCAGTATTTTTTCATCTCACATTCTTTTCAACCTGCACATTTTTTGTGCAGTGCAAAACAAAACACCAGCGTGATTAGGAGTTTGACTAATGAGCAGTGTATGTGTATAAGAGTGGAGTGGCTACTTCTCATGGGACGTTAGGTCTGGTCTGAGCTATTTGGGTGGCAGCAGGCCTGGGTGCTTGGATGTACCTCATCATGCTGCAGAATGCTCCTCAGGGTTGGAGCAGAGAGCAGGGGCACTGCCTGCTTTTCATTTTTTTTTTTTTTTTTTCCTCTTTTTGCCTCCGGGACACAATTGCCTCATTTAACATTCTCTATTTGGCCCCTGCCAAGAGGGGAAATAGCCAGGGTGAGTAAGAGAGGCCGCCACACATCATGAATTCTTCTTTCATTTAACTTGCACAGTCCCTTTTCACCTTGGTGATGCACATGGATCAGGAATGAAGATATTGCTCAATTAAGGGGATTTCTGAGGTTGCTCCTGAGGTATTGCAGTTATTTTTGTGCCATGCCGAGGTTCTGATGTATCATGGATATGGATATTGGGTTCATCACATTTGTGTGATGCTTTGACATCTCCATAGCCCAGAAGAGAAACAGCTCTGCGCCTGCAACAGGAACTTGCCTCTGCCATATTCAAGAAAGAAAGTCTGTCAGTCTTCCGTTGTGGGGATGTAAACAACTTTTATGTGTGTATTAAGATTCTTTTTGTTTATTTCAATTTAATTAGCCACAGTTAATCAAAACATTTTCATGGAATATGTCAGAATTGATATTAGGGTTTTGACTGAATCTTGGATGAGAGAAAGGAAAGGGACTCCTTGGAAATATGACTCACGTTTTGCAGCAGGCATTGTCACAATATGTTGTCAGCAATATACAGTAAAATTATTGGCCAAGCCTTGACTTTGACTTCAACCACATAAATTGCCTCAGTGATTAAAAATACATATTTTTTTTTTCTTAATAGATGATAATGAAAGGGGATAATTTGGTGAGCACCATTTCCAGAGCAGGATAGTAGCTGGCACACCAGAAAGTGACGCCCTAATAGCTGTTCAGTGTAAATCTCTGGCTTGGCAGGAATTACTGAGGATGTATTTGTGGTGGTAGTAGGGGGGGGCAGCACGATGCAGAACTTTGCATTGGGATGAAATGCAGCCGGCTCTATAGTTAAGGGATAGGTGGCAACAGAGGATTAAGTAACAAGCTTTTCAGTTCAATTTGTACATCAGCATTTTCCGCCAGACGAACGACACAAAACACGCAGCATCTTAAGGCCTCGGTGGAAAATCACTAATGACAAAGCTTTGTAAATAGATAAACAATTTATGTCAAATATGCTGAAAATATAAAACAAACTTCAAAATATGTTAATACTTTAAAGAGGCTGTGTTTTGATTTGCACCATTGCAAAGCTGGTAAAGCTGTTGACAGCACAGCTTACACATCATGTGATCAGAGGCCATATCTGCCTGCATGTGATTAGCAGCGAGCACCGCTACAGAAATAGCCATAATGGAGCCACATACTCCAATTGGAACACTTTTGATGATGATCGATTATATTTACTGTAAATTATGCAAATCAGATTAGACAGAGTGCGTGCGATATTGGACAGTGACGAAAGGAGTGACGCATTGCAAAGTACACGTCTCCTGCTTCTTGTTATTTCAAAGCAGGCTTTGTGAAGTGACAGAGTAAACATCCGGAGAGAAATGCAGCCGCTATTATTTCAGAATCAGCCAATTTTCTTTTCTCTATGTATTTCAGAGAATGCTTATCTAGTAATTACTAAAAACTGTTGACATTGAGCAAGCGCTGTAGCCAACTAAAATGCCTTTTTGTCTTACGATATCAGATTGGATTTTTATCTTAGGTTCACGCATTCCTGAAAACCACAGATAACTGGCTCAAACTCCTTATTTCCAGCATGAGTGTAGAATTAAGAGCCTCATTTTTGAAAAAAAAAATAAAAATACAATCATTACACCCTGCGTTCATGTTTGTGGTGAAATAGTGATGATATTTTCTTTCCTTCTGGTTCAGTCTTGAATGTGTCTGTGAATCTCCGAGACATACATTTGACCATAATCAAGTTTTTTAAGCTTCAGAAACAGGATAACAACTGGGTCAGATGATAAGCCCGGGCAAAACTGGAAAAAAAAAGCCTCCTCTGATAGACGAGGAGAAAATCTGATTGATTGATGTCTGCTGGCTTTGCCACCATCACAAGCCAGTTGACAGTTAGTTTGGGATCAGATGATTTCACTCTTAAGATTGGGGTTGAGGGGAAGCTAGGCAAATATGAAGGACACAAAGGTCAATGGCTTCTCTCCTCCTCTCTGTATCTATCTCTCCCTCGCAATAGCTTGCTTTGACAAACTGTAATATGTTGCTAAGCTTTGTGGCAGCAGGACACATGGTCATAGTTTGTACAGTAATATCCTATTGCAGTAATCTCGCAAGGAATGATTGAAAGTGCTGGAGGAATCTGGTACTAGCAGGGACCCGTTGACATCATCAGCTGCTGTGGACTGGCAGATGTCTCCTGACTTGTTTGAACTGAATTTTCCCATGGGATTGAATAAGTTAAACAACAGCTTTGACTCGGAGTGAATCTGTTATTGTAAGCAGGATCTGATAAGACGGCACCATATTATGAGTTTGTGTAGCAAAGAGGCCAAAAATGGAATCTCCAGCGAGTGTCTCTCTGTGGTTTCGGAAAAAGACGAACATGGAACTGTGACAAAGGATGATTGGATGCATATTGTAAATAAACACCCAAGTCTTTCACGATTGCCTCTCAGTCTCTCCATAAAGATGTTCCATACAACATTTCATCTGTGCTCGCTGCTTAGATCGTGTATCACTAAGATGAAGTGACAAGGCTTGCTCTGGGTTTGACCCCGTGTGGCAAAGTAAGAGTAACACTTGGATTAGCTTTAACCAAAACAAACTCTTGGAAGATATTTTTTTTGGTCAGAACAAGCTGTAATATTGCCAGTGTTTGTCATTTTGTTCCTTTAGCTATTGTTATGGAGCTGAAATTTAATAAGACAGGCCTTGGGTGCCCATAGTGATGCCTGTGATATTAAATAGAAGGCCTCGGTTCCTCTGAGGGTCCATCTCTAATAGACATGTCCATTAGCTTTGTATGGGGCTGCTTTCAAGATCAAGGTCTCACTTGTAATGAAGTGCCTATGCAAATGCAACTCAAATTCGACTATTGTGAATCACTTGTTTTAATCAAGTTTTTTACTGAAAGAAATGTAGCCTCCATTCAGAGCCACTAACCAAACAATAAAAAAAGGATAATCCGAAGACAATCCCCATCCAAATGGAACCGGACATCATTTAGGGGAAGAGACAACAACTCTTTGTTTGTTTGAAGTGGCTGATATGACAACCTTCTTGTCAAAGACTCAGGGCGAATAAAAGGGATTTGTAATTACCATAATTATCTCTTATATGTTTTCACCTAATGATGTCCATTAAATGCTTGAGGCTTCATTTAGAGACTGCCTCGCTGTAGGTTGGCATGGACTCATAATACAGCATGTTACATTACACGGCGCACAAGTAATGAACTTCTTTCATCAGAGATGTTTATCGTGCAGTGCTTCTGGGGGGAAAAGCCAATATACTTCAGCTTTTTGTTACTGTTGGATTATAACAATTCTCATAGTTCCCACTTATCTTTCAAATTTTCTCTACATGTGATATCAACCCAATTGGCTTCATGTCTAAACAGGATGGCTCTCTAATCTAGACCGCTGTTCGTTTCATGTAAAACATCTCATTTTGTGGCTTAGGCTGGTGGCTGTCTTATCGTTACATAATTCACTGCCCTCTCCGTGATTTTCTTTGTGGCAATTTATTTAAATTCCCCCATGTTTATATATTTCCTGTCTCCTTTCATTCAAAATGATTGCCTTTCATAAGTTCAAAGACTCATCTTCAAGACTTTTGGTAACTTTACAGATATGAATTCACAGTTGGGAGAACGAGAGAGAGGAAAAAAAAAAAAGCTATTTTGTTGGAGAGCAGAAGAAGTGGGAGTGTTAGTGCATGTCCATCTCTGTCTCAAGGCCGAATCCGGAGGTTGAACTAACCCCGATCAAAAGCGCAGATATAGCACTCTAACAGTCCACACCTCAGCAAGTCCAGCGTTTGAGAGATCATGCCTGAATACATGTGTGCTGTTCTGCTCCTGCGCTAAGGCCCTCAGTCCTGCATGTGGCTCTGCTCCTGTGGTTGCTTTGGTCTTTGTCCGCCACCTATCAGCATATCAGCAGTGTCTCTGAAGCCCAGTTGTATAATGCACCATTTATGGCTTTGTGGAGGGAGATGGCGGTCGGGCGGCGGAATAGCTCCAGGCCTTCCCCTCAGTGAGTGGATTAACGGCGGCCTGCTTTAGCGCACACTGCCGCGGTGTGAAATCGGCCCCGCTTCGGCGGCGGCGATGAGGCTCCCTCTCTCTCTTTCTCTCCCTTTTCTCTCTCTCTGTTTCCTCACCTCCATGCAAAGCCTCTCCCAGCCATCTGTGAAATGTGGAAACTCTGTGTCTAAGTTGAGTTCAGATCCCATCCCCTCCGTCAAGCTGAGGCCAGGAAGCAAATGGGCAGGCAGTCGGCGGAGGGGGTTTGCAAGGGAGGAGGGAAGGAGAGGAGGAGGAGGAGGGTGGTGGTGGTGGTGGTGGTGGTGGTGGTGGCGGTGGTGGTGATGGAGGGGGGGGGATCAGCTCACTGATGTCGTGCCGCGTGTGCAGGAACCCTGCCTGTTCTCCGCGGGCGAGTTGGAGGAGGGTCCAGGCCTGGGTGCCGGCCGAGAGATCTCTGGTTCCTGCTTGCAGGTCCAAATCCCCCCTCTGTGTGTGTCTGTGTGGAGGCGAGACGGTGGCACAGCTCCCCTGAGCCCCTGCCCAGTCCTTTGAAGATAAGATGGTGATACAGAGTCCCTTTCGGTACGTCGCTAACCGATGGTCTTTGTGTGACACACATGCCTCTCTCCTTTGGAGCCTGCAGCTAAAACACCTATGGTCTTTACTGAAACGAATCGGCTGTATGGCCTCAGGTCAAATTAGATTATGAATGGGTGACAAAATCCTAGATCGTATGTTTAGGATATTTTTTTTCACCATTTCATGCTGATAACGTGGACTTCTGCTGTGGTTGATATTGTATTTCTATTTGATTTCCCTCCACTGAGAAGAATCACTTTCATAAATTCTCCTCATACAGTCAGTGCCGACTTAATTTTTTCAGTTTTCCATGGCAACGAGTTGTCATCTTAACTCTGCTGATTTCTCTGCTATCTGAGCTGTATTGCTCTTGATCATGACAGTTTTTTAAACACGTTTTCTCCTCTGCATTTATAACCATATTTTTGTGGCACTCGCAGGCCAATTCTCCCACTTCTGGCTCTCCACAGCAGCTTTTCACAAGAGCGACCATCATAATCAGGCTTTTGAATTATGAACTCAATATTCCCTTTACTTTTTTTTCTCTATCCTGTGGCTTTGGGGTTCTGATCTGTGCATAATGTCTTGTGATTGCATGGCATTATGGTGGTTTGGAAAGCCGAATCGAGGCCCAGCCACGCATCATCTTTCCATAGACAATGTGGATCTCTGTGTCTCTCTGAGCTCATCAGGGATGGGGCGTTGATTGCTTTTTGATACCCCTCCAACGTGGATGAGGTCCTGCATACATCAGCTAATTAGAATGTACTTATAGTAGTGTGTGTTTGTGTGTGACAGACCCCACACTTCTCATCAGATCCTCAGCCCAAGTGCTCTAACCACATTCACTAAAGGCTTTATCAAATTCCCGACAAGAAAAGAAAAGCTATACAGTGCAGGGCTGGGTTGGGGGGGTGCGCGTGGGCGAGTGGGTGGGGGGGCTGCGTGTGTGTGGGATTTGATGTCAGGGAAAAATAAAACACAGAAAATGAAAAGAGAATGCATAACGACAGGAGTTATTTCAGTATTTGGGTGAAAATTCCACAAACCCACTTTATATACAACACATATAGGGGAAAATCTGATGACAGCTGTCGAGTGTAAACTCTGAAAAGATGACTGTGTTTAAGAAGAAACCACCTTGCTACTGTTCCAGACCACATTCGGTCGAGTCTAACATACTGGCAGCAGTGGAGTTAACTTCATCCCACTGTAGCTAATGACGGTCGCTTTGCTAGGAGCTCTGAATGGATGGCACAGCAGCGGGGAGGGAATTTGCAGCAGCTAATTAGGCAGCACAAATGAGTGAGTGGTATCATCCCATGCACCTTGATGATATTATGGTCGTGGAGCATCAGAGAGGGACCTGGGGAAAGTTTTGCTGTTGCCTCACTGACTTTTTGGATTGCAGGGCATTTCAACAAGGCCGTATTAGTCAAACAGCTTCCCTTTCTCTGCCTCACACACACACACACACACACACACACACAAAAACCCCTGCTCACCAAACGTCCTAGCCCATGCTATGATCTGTGGAAGGTGCTGGGGAGTCTCTATATATTTCATAAAGGCATCCTATTACACCCCCATGGCTTGTGGGGAACAGTACACTGTGGTCTAGTCCCCAAGCAGCGGAGAATAAAGTGTAGGACGTGGCACTGGAACAGAAATCTAACTGCTGTTTCCTCAGGTAATCTTGACTTGGATCTTAATTCCAATAAAGTGTTTTTTTTTTTTTTTTCACAGCATAAGCCAGATCCAAGCAAGAACACTCCACTCTGTATTTCTGCGGTCATACTTTATTGAATATCATTTCAGATAAGAGGTGTAATCCTTTGGGTGGAAGTGATGTATATTGACCAGCTCAATGATAGCGTTACAGTGCATGTCTCTGATCTGAAAGCGGTAAATAACGATTTGTGTCATCGGCTCAATCAAATGGCGTGGAATATTGAAAACTGCTCTTATTCTTTGTCAGTCTCCAACTTTGTCAGAGTCTGTCTGAATATTTAAAATGTCACTGCCGGAGAAAGGAGAGATGCAGGTAGTTGTTTCTTCTGGGCTGAGTACAGCAGATACTGAATTTTAAGTAGTTACATGAATGGCTGGATGAAAAGGCTGATCAATTAGCTCATCAATTACTCAATCAAATCAGTGATAAGTGATAAGGGCAGCTGTCAGACTGATCTGCTTCTGATATGAGGCCGGGTGGTGGTAGAAGTATTCAGATCCTTTACTTAAGTTTCAAATACTACACATTTCTCTGTAACATTAGATATTCATGTCAAAATAAGCAACAATCAAAGTTAACGTTTAGAAAAAAAAATGTATTTAATTAGAGTTAAACACTCTAAAAGCCAGCTGATTTGACAGTGGTTTGGCAACATATGCAAACAGCCCCACAACTGTCACCAGATTTTAATCCAAGTATTGCTAAATTCTGATTGTGATTGTCAGTGTGATGTCATTTTTTTTTCAACCAAGACCCACCAAGTTCAAATCAGTGTTAACAAGCACAGAGAAAAACACATACACAGGAGTGTCTCGTGAAACAAAAACTGATTTAGTGTTGGCAATGTTGATACAGGACCCCATCACTCACAGCAAGAAGTCTCTTGAGAAATTAGGTCTAAAAGCAGCAATGCAACAACATGGTGGTAAAAAGTATTAACAGCTAGATACAGCCAAGTACACTGAGTATAGTATGAGTAGGACTGGGCAATATATTGATATTATATCAGTATCGTGATATGAGACTAAATATCGGCTTAGATTTTGAATATCATAATATGTTGTCTTTTCCTGCTATTTAATTACAGTAAAGTCATGTAATATTCTGCACTTACCAGACTGTTCTAGCTGCTCTATCCTATGCCTTTACTTACGTAATCATTACATCCACATTACTGATGATTGTTTATCAGTAATCTCATCAGGAAAATATTTTGTGAAAGCACCAATAGTCAACCATAGACTGTAAAAATAATGAATTTAGCTACTGTGAATCCACCCATCGGTTTGTGGACTCCCGTTTTGAAGTCTTGAGTCTGTCATTTTGCCCGTCACCATCCTAGTTTTTTTGGAGCTAGAAATGACCATATTTGGGCAAGAGGCTGGCGCTGTGGAGGAGTGAGGGCTGGATCTGACTGAGACAACCTGTCACTCTAAGCAGCCTGCCCTAATTATGCAGAACTTAGCAAAATAAAATGTAAACGGGTGACTTCTATAAAAACTCACCCCCTGTACAGTTAGCTTGAAGAGGCAAATTAGCTATAAAAACCAACACCATTTTTTGTACAAGGCTGTAAACATGTTTGTTCCTGCTTTAAAGTTGGGCGTTTTAACATGGGTGTCTAAGGGGAATAACTGGCTTCTGGAGCCAGCCTCAAATGGCCGTTCAAAGAACTGCAGTTTTTGAAGTTTTTCGATGTTGGTTTCATTTTTCAGCCTAGAAGGTTGTTGTTTGTAGTCAACCCTAAGATAATGTCACAATAGGGATATTGAGGTATTTGGTCAAAAATATTATGATCTCGACTTTTTCTATATTGCCCAGCCGTAGTATTAAGTAAAAAGAGAAGTTCTGATACCATTTTTGCCTTCCCGATACTGATTCCAATACCTGAATTTGTGTATCAGCCAATATCAAGTACTGATTCCAATACCACTGCATTAAAAAAACCCTGAAACTAAAGCCTTACATACTGTTCATGTTGCTGACATTTTGCTAACAGCTAATGTTAAGCTAGGTGTGAAACTACTTAAAAGTTTATCAATAAATGATGTGGTATTGGGTCAGTGTTTAGAGTAGCGTACTCGCTGACACTGGATCCAGCTTTCTTGGTAGTATTGGAGGCATTTATGATACTGGAATCCGTATTGGAACAACTCTAAGAGTAAAGGGGTGACCTCATATCAGCCCCAAATAAGACAATATGGCGTTGTATTTTAACAATCTGGATAAACACATTGGCATACTGTAGCACAGTGTGAGGTAAATACATTGATAGCAATGCAATATATTTTATAAGCCTAACATGTGTTCTGATTGTAAAATATTTTCATAGTAACTGGTAACTCAAGCTGTTACATTAATGCAATAGACTTAAATGTACAATATAGAGAGTGCTACACCTGCAGTAAAATTTTATTAAAGTTTATTTTTTCATTCAGTTGCTTAAGTATAATATTTAAAATGTGCATAGAAATCAGATTTATATCTAAACAACTGGTGGTTTAGCTACAGTTAATTATTTGTTTTGGCCGGCAAACACACATCAGTAAATGTTCTTTCCTCTCTGAGCAGTGTGTTGGAGTTCAAGCAGTGAGCCAGGTCACTCAGGTCAATACGACACTGTTACAGTCTCACCTCTCAGAGTGACTGGGTTTCTTCCATCAGTAGAGAGCAGCCCTCTCTGCTCCCACATGGTTCATTTCATCAGGGTTTGTTTTATCTTGACTGGCCAGGCCCACGACCCCTGAGCACTGATAGTCCAATAAGACTGCAAGAGAGCATCACCGGGGCGTTGTGGAGACTGAAACAGAACTTCACTGGGTTAAGTTTTCTTTCCCATTAAGTTTGTGTGTTTGTGTTTGCATGTGTGTGTGTGTGTGTGTGTGTGTGTAGACTGATTGACTGACCTGCACATGTTTGGGTTTGAGCAAAAGTTCAGTTTGAATACTAGAGTTTGCTGGAATTCCACATGAATGGTGACAGATTTAGCATGAAATATGTATCATGAATTAAATGCAAATTCATCTTTGAGGCATTTAAAAAAAATATAGAATTTGCCGAAGCTGCGGTAGAGCCAACACATCTAATTCTAAAACACAAGAAAGAAAGGACTGGCCGTTATGCTCAGAACTGTTCAATTTCATGAGCCTGCAGAGAGTGCCATGTTTACTTTCCTTTGCATAGAAGAAGAGAAATGAATGCTCTGGGTTCCCTGTAAAGACAAACATGAAAGGAATCACCAAGAGTTCTTTAGGCCCTTTCTCTTGTGTTGTGTGTAATGCAGCTTCTTTACTGCCTAGGTAGTCTCTGCCATCTGACTGCTGTTTGAAGTCAGCAGAAGTCGACAATATTTGCTTTTCAGCAATTCTCGCCCACTGTGTCTCTCTGTTGCGTTTGAAAGTGTGACCAGTGTGGAGTCTATCAGTTCACTCCTTGGAAGAAATGGCTTAAATTGGGCGTTTGGTTCGTCAGTGGTTTGACGATGAGGTCTTTGCAAGTATGGAGTTGGCGTTCATTGTTGTCGCCGGGTGAACATGATTGACAGCTACGGGTGGAGGTGGAGTTGGGCAGTGATGGGGAAGTTGGACAGAAAGGGTGGAGGGTGCAGGAGTAGCCTCAGCTCGGACCTGCTGGGGTGCGATCTCACCAAAGCGCCAAGTATGGGCCAATCTCAGTCTACCCCCCCCCCCCACCCCCACCCCCCAAACCAAAAAAAGTGACAGAGGGTAGAGGAGAGGGAGACCATGAGATAGAGGGTTTGAGAGAAAGAAAAGGGGAAAAGGTGCTAACAGTGCCAGACAGATACAGGCAGGCCAACTCACGAAAATGATCCTCCCCCTCATTTCATGTTTTTTTTAAAGGGTTGGGTAATTGTTCAGTACCAGTGCCAATACACTTTTTATCCCGTTTTTGAGGAATACAAACATGTTTTTCTGAAAAGCTTTTTTGTACGTTTACCAAATTAAGTTAAACCTCTCATCAGTGTTTAATTAAAATACTGTCTTTGTAAAATACTGTCCAAAGTTAGCAAAAATCATTATAGTACACAAGAATAACTATCTGACCAAGCATTTGATGGCAAGTTTGAGACTCTATGCTGCAGAAACATTTCAGTCCATACTCAAAAAATACAAGATTTAATATATATTACATATTTTCTGTGCTCCTGTGCTCCCTCTCCATCAAACTTCTCTGTGGCATCTCCTTTGCCTTGTAATGATCACATCCTCTTACCTAAATGACAGATTAGGTTGTTTGCCAATGACTCCCAAAATAACATATATGATGGAGAGTACAGGAACATACTAAAAATGTGATTAACATTGGGAAATGGACGCAGTTATGCCCCAAGAAAGATCGTGGTTTGGGTTAAAATAGGTACGTAAGTTACCTTATAAAATGTATGTGACGTAACTGAAGTATTTTATGCACATAATGTCGGCTAAGTGTGGTATGCAAGTTTATTTATTCATTTATTTTTTCTTGGATGGCAAAAGCATGACCTGCCCTTCCCTGCCTGCCTCTAACTGGCTGACATTTTTACACAAACCCTTACCAATCCAACCAATGAAAGCAACAAATACTTACCAATCTGATTGGCTAGCACTTCTTGCCTCCATAGGGCAGGTCATGCCTTTGCCATTCTAGAAAAAAATATTGATGTATATGGTACATTCTTGAAATAAGTGTTGACTTTTGGAGGTTTAGAAAAATGGTTTGGGATAAAATAAATAAATTGTTTATGTAATTAAAGTGACGTACGTAAATGACCTTATGTTACATACATGACATAGTTTAAGGATGTTATGTACATGACCTCAGGTAAGTGTGATACGCAAGATAAGTTTTTTTCATTGAATGATGAAGGCATGACCTCTCCTTCTTTTCCTTACTCTGCCTTTGATTGGCTTAGCCGGACATTCTTACCCCAACAAAGGCAACAAGTACTAGCCAGTCAGGGAGAGATTAGGGCAAACTGTGCCTTCGCTATCCTAGGAAAAAAAAATTTGGTGTATAGTACGTACTTAAAATAAGTCAACATTGACACAATCAGAGTTCTCCTGGGTGAAAGTCCTATGTTTGTTTGGCTGTTCTCATGCGCTGTACTTACACACACCTACCAAAAGTAATATACCGCAATTCAAATAAACCCCACGTAATTATGAGCCACTAATTTGTGTATAACCCACTTGATGGGGAAGGCTGCGATCATGTAAACAATGTGCTGACGGGAGTAAAGAAGGAAATAGTTTTGCCCCAGGAGACTGGTGTTCAGAACTGTGTTCACCAAGTGAACTTTGACTTATTTTATGATACATCATCACCATGATTCTTTTCCTATACCTAAGCCACGAAACTTTACCTTAAATGCGTAACTTTTGTGGGGGGCTGATTTGTTTGCTATCATATGAGCAGTTGTATGAGGATACACTGGTTTGTTTGACCTATCCGACCACCAACCTCCTTCCTCCTCCCGAGAAGTCAGGTGGCATAGTATAAAGACCCTTTCTCACTCTTTTACTATGTTTCCTGACCTCTTCCTTCGCTCTCATCATAATTACTACATCCACTAGAGGTAACAATAAACGTAAACATAGGCTGTAATAAACTGCTTGCACAGATGAACTATATAGACGTTTTTTTGGTGAGGGCGAGCTGCTTGTAAAATACAGTCCTGCCATGGAGCCCACAAAAATAAGAGATGCTCATATATTCCCAATATACTGTACTGTATGTTTTCCCAGTTCAGCGGGCACATCTTTGTGGATTTGAAGCCCAGAGTGCTATTTCTAATGGCATTATCCAGTGGGTGTGTATGAAAGCTGCTCCTTTTCTCTAGTGGGGTTGCGTGTGGGTGGGTTAGAGGGGAGGCTGGGAGGCTGCAGAGACCCCAGCGTTATCAGCACCAGATGCAGGTTGACTTCAGACTTTCAATGGAAGGTAAAGAGAGAGAGGGGGGAAATTAATGAGAGCCATAAAGCCAGCAGGATAAATAATTAGCCAACTGGTCCTAAGATCCGTCCCTTCATTAGCAGCCACAAATAAATTCTCCTTGCAAAGTTTGTTTGTCAAAACTGCAGCCTGATGTCGTTGGCTCTTCTTTTTGTTGCCATTGCATGCATGTGTGCATTTTTAAGATTCATTTGTTGGTGTTTTGCTGCGCTGTCCCTCTTCATTTGTCATGTATATCCGAGTGACAGGTTTCTCTGTCCTGCCACCGATAATTGGCCGGACCAGTGCTTCCTCCAAACGTGTGCAGCACAGACAGACAGAATAAAAGACAATTCAGCTGTCATAGCGTTCTTCATAAATCATCTCGATGAGAGTGTCATATTTGTGTCCACATTTTTTGTTTAGAATAATCACAAGGACATAATGTTGCTTGTTTACTCGTGGCTGATGTTCCCCAGTTGAGGTTCTAGAAACAGTGCGGGCTGTAAAACACATTGCTTTGTGCAGATACAGAACCAGACGAGCCTCAAACCGCATTTATGTCCGACAATTGATGTCATTCCACTGAACTGATTGCTACTTTGCCGTGCCCTCGTCAGGATCAAAGCTAATTTTTGCTGCATTAGAGGACACTTTGTGCCAGTGTACAGTGTGTTGATCTGGAGTGTTTACATGCGGTTCACTCCCTGAGGATTTTGTATTATTGTTGTCACACTATATGGAGCACAGCCACTTGTATTGTTCTAATACTCCACCGGTAGATTTGAAAAGAGCTGAGCAATCACGGAAAGACTTACATTATCCTCCAGTCTTTGATCGCTATTCATGTGTCTGGGCTAAGTAATCTTCCCCTCTAATCTCATTCACAGATATAAATAAACAAGTAATGCTCTAAACGAGAGAGAGCACACGAGTGAACATCCAGAGGATTATGGTAATTTGTGGATAAATAGAGGTGTTTAAAAAATGTGACTTTTTATTAAGAAAGTTACTTCTTTAAAAAAAAAATCGTTTTTACAGTCCATGAACCCAGAGAAATTAATCAGTAAATTGTATTTCACTCAAATATTCTGCATGAATAGACGATGGAGTGATGATCTTTTAATGTTTTTTGGCAGATTTAGACACTGTATTAAGCTGCTACATTGTTCAATAAGGTACACTGCATAAAAGTCAAATTCCCCTGGGAATAATTTAGATGATAGATGCTTCAGTGTTTGCTCACTTTTGATTAACAACTTATAAATAAAAGCCCCAAACGTTAAATACAATCCAAATCAACGTGTCCATATTGCCGATTGATTTTTAGGACATTGCTCTTTTTTTTCTCATCTCTTCCAACTTGACATTTGGAAAGTCAGAAATCAATTATGTCTCCTTCCCAAATGAAAGGCGGAAAAAACTAGTTTATGACTTTAAAGTCAGCCTAGCTCGCCTTTGACACGGCACATTACAAAGGGAAAGGAAAATCACACTGCATACCTGATCCATAAAAAAAAAGCCTTTGAAATGGATTGCTGGGTGGGATCCAGTCTGGCACAAGTCATGGCATTGATGGCACAGCCCCTGGGCGCAGGGATACTTGGCCTGGACAAGACGGTTGCTGGGCCCGTATCAGTGGGCACTGGCCCATCCTCTGGGAGCTCCTAAGCCATGCCGTCTGAAGAAGAACTGATGGGGTTGGCAGCACATATGGGCATGCTACGGGTTTTATTTCAGTCAAAAACAGTCTCGATGTTATCGCCTTCAGTCACCAGCACAGCAGCATGAGCGAGGCTGACCGAGATGATTGGGCTTCACAGGGAAAAAAACCTGCAAATTAACTTCAAAACAAAAACTTTTCTTTTGTCCCATCTGCACTGTGTCTTTAGTCTCACACCGTGCATACAGCCCAGGTGCTCAAATCTAATTGCAAACCACCATTTCTATCTTCCATATTGTGTTGAGTTGACAATTTGTTTCAGCTAATTGGAAAATTTTGTGTCGGCCATTCCTGCTCAAAACATCAGCCTATCATAAATGACACTGATATGATAAGCGTGGATTCTGCTAGCCTTCACTGTTTTTCAAACCAAGACAGGAAGTTGACAGCTGCAACAGTTTTCAGTAATAGTTAGTTGATAACCATCCACGGGGTAATGAAACTTCCACCTTTGATGAGAAGTTGAAAAGAGAGTGTTTCACTGTTGGCTTGGCAGAACATTAGACATGGCTGCAGGCAGGCAGGGGCAGGCGAGGGATCGAGCTGTTTTAATAGGGCTCATCCAGAGGTGACGAGAGCACTGCATGCACTGAACTGGAGGTGTGAGCTGGGGCTGCCAGTACATATCTTTTGTCTTTCATTATCTTTATTTCCTTATTATTTTAAATGGCCGGTGTGTGTGTGTGTTTTTTTTCTTCTTCACTAGAAGCTTTTTTGATATCCATTTAGATTGGAGCTTCATTAAAAAACCTCAGACAATGGAGTGACTTCTAATTAAGAAGCGCCGCATCTGGCCCCTGGCACCCTATCCCGTTGTTCCATCTATTTTGCTGGGGAGAATTCATTTGTTTCTTAATTAAGAAAAACACCAATAGCGTGAAAAATCTGCTTATGGTACCTGAATCCTAATTAGTTAAATAGTGAGGGGAAGGGGAAAACACATTCCAGTAGCCCTAGAAATGAACTCAGAGCTGATAAAAATGAACTAACTAGCCTTGCATAAATCGAAGCTGGGGAGAAAGTGTACCATCATTATGGCTAAGACAATATGCAAACTATCTTCAAAGAAATCAAATTGCCGGAATGTTTTCATTTGCATGTATTAACCATTAACATAATGAGGAGAAGTGACATTGGACCCGGATTGTGTGTCTGTTCGGATTGATAACTCTGCTGCATCTGCAAATAGTCTCCTCTGCAAAATTATGCTAGCAGTCAAATCAGTGTTGAACTGTGGAGGGAGAGGGAGAGTGATGGAGAGAGGGAGAGAAAGACAGAGACACAGAAAGAGAGAGAGAGGGAGAGGAGAGAGAGTAGAGGCTTTTGCTTTTTTCCGTTTTATCAGGGAGCTCTGTGCAAACCTGCTGCAGTGTTGAATCGGAGCCATCATCCTCTGACAGCTATCCTTAAACAGGAAGGGGCCGCGAGTCATTGTCTCTAAGGCTCTGTGGAAAGCTGCTGCTGCTGTGTGTGATTCCATGTGTGTGTGTGTGTGTTTGGGGCAGGGGGACGCAGGGGGATGTGCCCATGTGGCTGCTAGCTGGAGATGGACCTCGAGTGGGCACACTTCACACNACACACATCTGAGTGCTTCCAGGATACCAAAGGCTCACTTATCTGTTCCGTAAAGACTCGCCATGGCCCACATTGGCGAGTTGGCGGGCAACCAGCCAAATCCACTGTGTGTTCTCGTACTGCAGGCGTCATGCAAAACACTGAACTGTCTTCAATATTCAAAATAATTTTTCCAACATGCTACTTCCCAGGATCAGCCTCTTAGGTCAAATTATTCAATTAAGTGTCTGTTTATTACTGATACCAAAGCTGGGTGGCGGTTCTACTTATCACCTTTTTTGCAGATTGGTGTTCTCGCAGAATACCACCATAAAGATTGCCTTGGCTGTAATTAAAATGGCACAGAGACAAATTTGGCGCAGGGCTAAGACACGAGGAAATGAAGGAGGTAGGGGGAAATTGCAGAGGCTACATTCTGTCATCCAATGAAAAAGTTGAGGCTGTAGAGCAGCAGCGTTATTGTCAGAGCGCTACTGTACACCACATAGGAGCAGGTATATGAATAAAAAAACACAACCTTGTGGTGGTGGTGTTGTACATTTATGTGCAGAATATGGTCAGGAAACAGGGGCTGTTCTTTGTGGCTGTGACTGAAGCAAGTAAACAGGAGTCTGTAATGGTTTGTGTGGCAGAGCGGATGCTGTTTAGACGTCCTAAACGCCAGCCGGGCTTGCGTCCATCCACAGACCTGTGTGTTTGATGAGCTATTGGCAGGCTATGGGGACACGTGTTCCCGTGCCTCGTGGCAAACATACCTTTCACCGTCTTTGACTCCACAAGCCTGTGTGACTTCTCAGGGAAAAAATATGAAAGAAATCAAAGCGCCAATAAGCTGAGGGTGTTAAGCCAGAGAGAAAAAAAAAAAAGAAAAGAAAGACCTGAGCGACTTTGGATTTTGACAGAATCTTCATGCGCTTTCTGACAAAAATTTGCATTGTTATCACAGATAACTGGTGATGTTTTTACTTGGTTGTACATTTTTGTGAAATATGTAAAATGTAAACCGAGCCTCTAACGATTCCCTTAATGACGCGGATCTTGCTTTTTTCCCCCCGAATCGCGTCTTAGCGGGCTTCTCAGTGCAGGATGTCTGATATCTGAATATTAAAAGGGAGTTTCAAGCTCATCTGCAAATGTGATTTGCACATATCACACTTCTGCAGTCGTCAAGCTGCTTCATCGCCAAGCTTCTGAGCAAAGAAGGCTGGGGAGGGGAGGGAGAGAAAAAAGAAAAAGAAAGATGCACATATGGGTTGCTATTGATGTATTCCATTTCTGACCTAATTTAAATCCCTGCCAACAAGCTCATATGCATACTGTACATTTGCTAAATTACAGAGTGTAAACCTTGCCTTCTCACAGAGACAGGTGTAAACATCAATGTTGTCATAATGCACCACCAGTAAATATGATAATCGCGCCATGCTGCAATAGAGCACAAAATAATTTGGACATCATTTTGATGCCTGAGGGGCCCGGGGGAATGCCCTCCAGAATGAAGGTGGCCCATTGACATGCTATACACGCCAAGATATAATTATGGCAGCCCGTCTTTGTTCCTCCCAAGCTTCCTCTCAGAGCACTAGTAATTTGCTTGTGATTTTTTGGTATTCTTTACGATTGAGTTATTCTCTGTGGACTTGAGTATTACATGGGTGTAAATGAAGATGGGAAGAAGCTGCTCTGCTGCCAAATCCCAAGTTCAGAAACTGTAAGTGTAATATCATAACAGCAAAGTTGATGCTGGTATTTTGCAAAGCCCCCGATTTGAAAATTGATGCGGGATTGTGACACACCATTCCGTACGATTTTTTTGGCGCCTGCTCTAAGAGTCATCGCCGTGCTATCTGTGTGGGACATTGCTGATAATAAGGGGCAATGCCAGAATATCTTTAGGGTATGCAGTGTGTCGAGCTGCGGTTTGTTGTCATGATAATCCCCTCATTTGTAATGTCGGGATCAGCAGGTTACGGCTCTCCACTTGCCTGCCATGTCAAGACTTGGGACTGGCGAGGTGGACTGTCATTTCTGAAGCAATATTTTGACAGCGCCTTCACTTTACTCGTATGCCGCGGCTCAAAGGTCAGAGCTGTGCCACTTCCATTTACTGTGTGTGAACACTCAATCCCTGAGGAGTGGAGCTCTCTACATCTCCCCCTGCATGAGTCTTCTCTCTCTCTGACACACACACACACACATGCACGTAGTCCTTCTTTCTGCCTCTCACCATTTAACTCACTTGTTTTAGGAGATAGATGTCAAGGCTAGTCCCACACAGAGCTTTATAGTGGGTCTAAAGCTCCCAAATTGAAGGGCAATTACGACTTATAAACCTTTATAATTGTGTAAATGGAAAAAGGCAGCTCTGTTCACTTTAGCTCACTGTGATGCCTGATTTCCCCTCCTGCCATCATTCCAATTAGTGTATCGCAAAGACAGCCACCTCTCCCTCAGTCACCGCTGTTCCTCGCTCGCCTCCTATCACACACACTGCTGGGGCTTTTTTTTTTAAAAACATAGTCTGGTATGATTGTTACAACCGCACAATGTCTCAATGGTGTAGCTGTCATCCATTTTCCTGTGTGCTTAGTGCCACTCCTCAGACACCGAGGCAGGTTATGTCAACCAAATAAGGCACTTGTCAGTAACACAAAAAGACATTGTTGCTGGTCCATTGTTACCTGCTCTGCCAGCTATCATATAGAAAGTGATGGAGTGACGGTGTTTTGGAGCGCGGTGCAGGCTCCAGAGCCCCAGGGGTATTATGGGTGTAAATCTCCCTCACACAGTTCTGCTCCAGGCCAGGGAGAGCATCATCATTAGCCAGAGCAGATGGAGGGGCTTCAGCACTGTTTTCCTCTCTCTTCTGTCGGACTATACTGCAGGAATCTGGTTTGATACAATGCGAGCGGATTGGAAGCAACAGCCAAGCGAGACAATGAATGATGAAATCCACATGAAATCAGATGAAAGCTACAGTACACACATAAGAAGGCAGTCTGATTCATCATTTATTTGTGAAGTGATGATAGTGGAGGTTTGTTTAAGTGCTGTGTGTGTTCATACAGTATGCCTGTGTTCTTTTGTTTTGATGGCAGCTGGAAAGTATCATGTAAGGTAGGCTTTGACTTCTAATGATGGCTATTAGAGATTAAATGATTAGTCGATTAATCAATGAGTCCATCAACAGAAAAGGAATGTATCTATTTTGATAACTGGTTAAAGTAAAAAGTGATTTCTCAGGCAAAAGCATCAAACAGTTTTTGGTTCCACCTTCTCAAATGTGCGGATTTGTCGCCTTTATGTGTTTTACATTATCATAAATTAAGTGTCCTTTAATTTTGGTCAGACAACACAAGATATCTGAAGACGTCATCTTGGCCTCTGGGAAATATTTTCTCATGTTGTAAGAAAGATGAATCGAGAAAATATTTCGTCCGATTGCTCAATTAATGAAAACAGTTAGCTGCAGCCCTGAAATAGAGCTGAAACAGTTCCTCGAGTAAATCGATTACTGAAAATTATTGATGCAAATTAACTCCATCAAAGCATTGTTTAATCCACATTCCTATATACAGCACACTGTGTTTCACATGGATGATTATTACTGTGGCACATTGCGTTAACGCTGTGTACACGTGACATGAAGAAACCTCAGTAAATATCATACATCCATGCTCAAAATAGAAGACGTAATGTAAGGGCGCAGTTTGCTAAATGATGGAAGAGAGATAATATGGCGAGGGGCGAAGAGAAGAGACAGACCAGAGAAAATAACAGAAAGTGTCCAAAGTTCAGGATCCTTTCATGCTGAAACAAAACAAAAACCTTGTACAGTGAGTTCACAGTAAAACCAAACTAGCCTACAACAATAGCATAACTTACAAACTTCAGCATCTCAACAGACATCCAGTGCACGGAGTGGACCTGACAGAAGGTAACGTTAACATTAGCATTAATGTTAGCCTCCCTCCAAACTGCCTGTAGCTCCACGCTCATCCACCTGCAAAAGTCTGCCAGAAGATGTGAAATCTGGGAATCCCCACCAGCGCATAGGGAAACCACATATCGTTGTTCTGCACAAACTGCCCACACTGCAATGACTCAAAGCTCTTTGGAAATCGGTAAAGTTCCCCATTTAAGACCGCATGTCAATATAGTGGTTGGTTATGCTTTCATGTATTGACAGCAGCATTTTTTCCCTCTGTGTTTGTTTTCTTGACCAAAACTACTCATATAACCACATAACCAGAGTCACACACACCTACAGTACTTCCCTCACAGCGGTGCATAAAATAACCCAAAAAGTAGAACTTCAGGTGTTGTAAGTAGCAGCTGGACTCTGGTTATTGTATGCAATTCAAGCAATAAAAATATAGATTTTTCTAAAACGGAAGCCAATAAGTTTTTCATCTAATTGACCTGTCGTATTTTCTCCTTTGTATAGCCTATATACTATTGCCCTTTAATAAAGCAAAAATATGTATTTGAATTGGTATTACATAACAAATCTGTGTTTATGTTTTATATCTTTAAGTATAACTTGTGTACACCACAGTTCGTAATATATCCCCCAGATTTTTATTCTATGGCAGTTTCCATCTATTTTTTTTTAGAGTAAGCTGCTTTTTCATGTGATGAGCCATCCTCTGTATCCAATGGTATCTGAGACTTTGAAGTTTTTTTTAAATTACAAAATCAGTCAATTAATAACAATAAAATTGTAGGCTTTCTAGAGATTTTTATACTGGACTGCAGCACACGACTGATACCAGATATTATGTAAAATGCCAATATCAGCCTGATATAGCAGCATGATTCTGAGCAGCTAATCAGTGCAATCATTTATCAATGAGGAGTATTTATCTCCAGCAGCCACTAGCTCCCCATTGATGCAGCAGTATTTCACAGTGTGCTAGAGGCCTGCTATCCAGGGAGCAGGGAGTGTGTGTGCATGTGTGTGTGCTGTCTGAAGCACTGGCAGAATCCTAATCTTCCAGCAAGAAGCTTCACATGGCCAGATCAAGAATTAGGAGGGAGGCTGAGGGGTGGGGGGGTGGAGGGGAAAAAAAAGCCCATCTCGTTCTGTGTTTTAAAGGACAGTGCTTTGAATGTCATTTGACAATTTCCTTTTAATTAGAACTAATTTACAGAAAGATGCCCACCAGCTAATCTTTACAGGATAATTAACTTCTATTTTCTTTACTTTTAATTAAAAAGTGGAAAAGATTTAGCTGATCCATAAAGAATTGTTCTTTTGAAATGTTCATCAGACTTCACACTTCTTTTGGCATTGGTAATATTTAGATCCTATCTGCTGCTCACAGTCTCCACTGAGTTATTGCAATGATTTTCTCCCCCTTATCCGAGGTATTAAGAAGTGGAACTATCAATAGTAGAAATGGGAACCAGAGGAAAATTAGAATTGAATTAATGAAGAATTTATTGCAAAAGGAACCCCCCATCCTTCATAATGCTGGAATGAAATTGACATCTTAGATATATCCATTTCATAGAAATTCCTTGATGGGAAAATATTGTTTTATCTACATTATTTGATACAGTAATCATTTTTCTTTTTTCTGAAGGCTCTCCATTAAATTCTTTGAAATGACGCTCGACTAAAAGCTAATTGTTGCAGAGGCTGCGTTCACAATATTGCTATTTCCGCCCCCATAGACTCGCAGGCCACTGATTGTTATGAATATGATGCTTTTCAGGTTAAACAGCAGCATCTTATTAAGCACTTAAGACAAAGCAAAGCGCCTGGTGCTGCTACAGGATGAAAACTCTCTCATCCTCATCAGAGCTGGTGCAGAAAAGTCTTTTCTCGCCACTTTTAGCACCTTCCAACAGACTTTACTTAGTGGAGATAAAGTGAGCCAATATGAGGTGAGCGTGCTGTAGACAGAGCCTCCACTCGTCTGCAGACGAGCCAATGGCTGAAGATGGATGCCCCCACTTAACCATGATAGCTCCCTGGAGGAGCCTCACTCAATGGCTTCATTAAAAGTGAACGTTCTAGTGAAAAGCTCGCTTATAAACCAGTAATTAAGACCACACATATTTTACCTGCTTTGTTTCAGCTGTCACATCCGGTGTACAGGCACATGGTTAACTTTTATTTCCTTATAAGTAACAGAATGACACTAATAAATCATTCAGCCACAGGAGAAGCAAGTGTGTAACAGGAAGGAGTCGAGGATGCTTAAATACAGCAGACTGGCCGTTTTAACAGCATTTTAATCTGCCCGTTGCCCCTGCAAAGCAAATGTTACCCTGCAAGAGAGGCATTAGCTAAGCCCATATTACTTGGAAGACAAGCTTTGTGACTTTTATGGACCAAACGTTGTACCAGTGTCCACTTGGATGTGCGTGTGTGTATGTGTGTGTGTGTGTGTGTGTGAGTGTGTCTCTGTAAACTCTAGAGAGGCAAGTAGAGGCAGCAGAGTGAAGCAGGACCCAGCTAACTCCACAGAGAAACTGGCTGGCATCTGCTGAAGCCCTCGGGCACGCTCAGAGGTGCCTCCAGCATTTTAATGGCATAGTCAAATGCCAGCATGTTTTCATGCCATTCCAATTCAAATTCATTGGATAAAGAAGTAAGAGCGTGTTATTCCCCTTCAACAGTCCAGACAGAAACACTGGGCGCAACAACACAGAACTTAGCAACTCCGCAAACATGCTGGGATCCAACGTTGTGTCTGATTGGAATAAGATACTCGACCAGAATTATGTTAACAGTGTTTGTGAACAAAAATAATCTCTGTCATAGAGGGATAACATTATTCTGCATCTGGGTAGCAATTTCACACAGAGTGAGTGATATTGACAGCGATACTTTTTCCCAGCCGATGGGTGTGTCTCAGTCTACTGCACAAAGCGTAAACGTACAGTAATGTAAACTTAGCGGGCCATCTGAATGCATGATGTCATCAGATTGCATTTAGATGCCTTGTCATCTCTAGCTCCGCAGCCCCACTAAAGAGGGTGCATGTGCACATGTGTGTGTGTTTTACAGAGATGTGAATACATTTATTCATCCCACCCCCCCGATGAACCCGCCCCTCCCTCCTTTTCACCGCAATTTCCAGACAAGCGTTGGTGCTGAGTTTTCAAGCAGTTTGTTGACTGTTGATTGTAAGTGCCCGAATTTAGGAAGGCAGCCATTTCTAATCACGAGAATTACATTGCTTAGCAACCGGAAAATCAAGTTAAACAATACCATTGCTTATTCTTGGTCACAGACTGCAGCTCTGAGAACACATCAGTCTCCACTGAAGCTGTTCTGCGCTCCTCCCAGCGCACACACACACACACACAAACATACACACACACACACACACACACACACACACACACACACACGCTTACACACAAGCAGCCATTCACAGACAATATACAAATGGTAATTTACTTTTGACTTGTGTTACAGCATTAGCTCCACATTTAGTTTGATCACAGTGTACAACTCGGAAAAAGGCTTTTTTTTAGTAGCGTTTACGCAGTATGAAAAAGATGTTAGAAATGAAAAATTCCTTTGAGGGTTCCTGTAGCATATTAAGCTATTAAGAGTTGCGCAAATGGTATCTATTTCATTACAGTGATCAAGGATTAAATTAGAGGCTTGAGCCCTGTAACATATACACTAAGTCTCCTCCAAGGCTGAGGGAGCCCTCTGCTTCCCAAAGGTCATTAGAGCTGAGGAGAGAGTATGGCCCCCAGTCTCTCCTTGCCTCTCTCCACTTTCTCCCCCTTCTCTTTCTCTCTTCTATCTCTCAGCCTTCCCAATGCTTCGTGCAAGATGAGACGAAATAGTTTTTTATATTATTCACACTTTGCTGTCAGAGAGCGAGTGTTTCTCTGCAGCCATGGAGGTAAACATATGAATGTGCATCTAAGCCTACCTGGCTTACAGCTACTCGCAACCTGAGACAAAGCCTATACTTCCTCCCCCGCAGAAGTTTGAAGAGTCCTGCGGAGTATGTGTGTGTTCACCTGGAAGTGAGGAAGGCCCAGTATCAGTGTTGGCACAAAAGACCAGTCACTGGGAGCGGAGTTGGCAGAGGTTGAGCCGTGTGGCCCTGTTGGATTTTAGGGCTGCATTATGCATTCATGTTTAGTCTCAGGTGCTACGTTTTATCCCCAGGCCAGCTTGGACACATTTTCAATGGACCTTTTGGATGAAAAACTGTATAGGTGGGAGCAAAAATGATTTCCATGCTTATAGAGATCTGCCGCTTTGTTCTGTCAGATTCAATTACCTCACCTCTAATTAGGGAGCTATAGAGGAGGCTGGGTTTGTGATCCACACATCACACTGTGGAGCCTGCTGATAATGTGAGGTATCGCTATCACAGCCCGGCCACAAGCTCCCCACATTGCGGACGGCTGAAAAAGCACGCCATGAAATTAGCAGTCACTCATACACTTTTGCACATACACACATACTTGTTTAGAGCTCTTCTGTTTTTTTTTTTTTAAAGTGTGAGTTTCGGAGGCAAGGTTGGCATATCTGTGTGTTTTTTCCATTTTCTGTTTTAGTCCACTGAGGCACAGACTCATGTACAGAGTGTTTTCCTGAAAGATATGCTCATTCCTCCACCTCTGTCCGTACTCCTCTCTTCCCTGCTCCCCTTCCTCGGTGACTCATTAATCCTCTGTCCATCATATGGTCTCAGAGTATCACCCCATTTTATAGACTCAGTGGGGGCATTACCATATCCCTCTCCGGAGCTCCACTCCGCATGGCCGATCCCTATCAGACAGAGGCCATGCCATGAACAAAAGAGCCACTGTGATCAAGCCTGCATTCAGCTACCAATGTCTCTATTAGCATTGGCTGCTCCTGCCTGCTGCTCCTGCTGCATGACTGTTTGAACAGGGCTGAGATTTCTCTCTCTAGTCAGCAGAGGAAGAGTCTGATGAATGCGGATGATACAGTTCAGGGCGGAGGGTGTGGATGACAGGGCTGTGGGGGAGGTGGGCTGCAGGGATACCTGGACACTGACCCTGATTGAGAGGAAGTTCAGACGGAGTGCAGTTTCCTAAAACATCCTCTTAAAATTGAGCAGATATGAGTCTTTGTGCTGGGATGATTTCAGCAAACCAAGCCTTTCTCTAGAAAGTAAAGCCCATGAATTAGCACTTGAAAGTCTGACCTGAACAGCTGTCAGACTCACGGGTAAAGAGAAAATTGTAGGACTGCGACTAATAATTATTCCCTTTATTAATCTAATGATTATTATTCATGATTAATTTATTCATTGTAGTGGTTCCCAACCTTTTTGTCTTGTGACCCCTTAAAATGAAGCAAAGTCTTGCAGTGGCGTGAGGTGGTTACGACTGGCCCCAATGCACACCAGTCACTAGTTATACAGCACATACACACACATCATATGGCCTACGTATATTTTACAATAATGTATCTTATTGCTGCTTTTTTGTGTGAAAGACATGGCTGCTCGCTTGGCTTGCAGATGTGCTCAGCCTGTCAGTCTTGACAGGTTTTGCAGCCATAGCTATTTATTGTATTGTATCAACGCGTAAACAAAAAGACACTTTACACTGGACAACATCAACATACATATCACCCAGAAATCATCATTGCATATGTGTATATGAAATTATTCATTCAGTTGAATAGTTTTTATAGTTATTTAGAATAAGTATATCATTTTCTTATAGTAGATTGCTGCTGACTATTTTACAAAAAAAAAACAAGGAAAAGGGAACCATGACGGAGATGGGATTGCCTTTGTGAGGGCATATAAAGAAAATTGCAACATTTCCAATTTATGCAGAGTTCTTCTTTGAACACAGGTGTATTTCTGAGGTGGCATTCTGAATCACTCGTAAGGGCCCATCATCTGCCCAATACATTGTTGGAGGGCACTCTCGTTCTCCATGGGCCCCTCCTCTCCAAGGGCCCCAGTGCTGCGCTGCCTGCACTGTCTATATATATGTCTCATCAGACTAACAACTGGTTATGGCTCATTAAAAATGGTTAAGTATCCACAATTCTATAGCAAAGTCAGATTTTTAAGTATGAAACATAATTTTGTGTAACAAAAACACTTTATTAGTCATGTATTAATTATCAATTCATTATTGTTATACCCTTATCATCACATGACCACCTCACATTTATTTAGAATCCTTTGCGGTTCAAATTTGGAACCCGTCAGTTACGTAAGGGGCAAAAAAAATGCCCTTTACCAGTTCTGTGAGCACTGGGTAATGTCTCCATATGTCAAAACCCCAAAAATATTCACCTTAAAATGATATTAAACATGTATCAAATGGTATTTCTGCTGTGTAAATTAAAAAACCTTGGTCAATCAATTATCAGAATTGTGGTTAATTAACTTTTTGTTGATTGGCTGATGAAATCAACACTATTTTTTAAGGGTTGCAGAAATGTATCTGCATGTTTTGAAAGCTTAGAAGCATATTTCACATTTGAAAAGAGCCATTTAATATTGTTTTTTTCTATGTAAACAGTATAATAGTTAAAGACACCCACATGGACCAAAGAAGGGTTTGTGTTTGTGTTTATATTACAAGGACAAGACAGATGCAATAAGGGAAAAGATTACCAAAAGATTTCTGAGCAAGTTTCCAAAACAGTGTTTCCTCTGTGTCTAATTCCACAACTTACAGATGTTTGTGTCTGTTTTAATGAGCACACCATTCTAAAGCAGACTGTGTTGTTTTCTGTGGCGACGTGAAATGCGGACGCTCTCTCCGTGGTGTCATTGGCCATCTGAACTCCAGAGGAGGCTCGATAAGAGGGTGAGGCAGCAGACATTCCTCTGGCCCAATTCGTCAGCAGACCCCTATAGAAATGCACCAACAAGCGCGGGTCACACAGTGAATGTGACAGGATTTTAAACAGTACACAACTAAATATAGCAGGAACGCCACTATCAGAAAATGAGTTAGGAGTGTGGTGCTAGTCGTTTAGAAAGTCATTATTCTTATCATTGCTGTCTCTGAAATAATTTCAGGTCTCTCCATGCAATGAATACTGTATAATAAACTAAACATGTGAGAATGCGCACAAACTTTGGTAATCTACGCAGTGCCCAAGAAGTAGCCATCAGACCCCCTTTAATGTCTCCGACTGGGTGGAGTATTTCATTTTTCCATATTCAGTAAGGCCTCCAGTGTCTTTATCAGTTTGAAAATGCTCCATTTAGTTACTATCTGTTAGAGTGGGGAAGTGAGATGCCCTTATTCTGAGTCTATTAAACCTCAATTCTATCTCATCTTATCTCCCTAATCTTTGTGTCTTATTGACCATGAAGTTTATCTTTAATCTCCCTTTACCCTTATTATCGCGCAACACTGTAGGTCTATTTTCTATGGTGCAATGGTGCTGCTGTATTTGCCGGCAACAGAGGAAGAATCGTTTAGTTGTACACACAGTTCTTATTCAGCTGTGTAATGGAATGTGTACAGAGTGTGTGTATAGAAATGTATTTCCCCGCTTTCTTTCACACTGTCCTCAATTGCCTTGGCAGGAGCTTTTAACGCCAGTCATACAATCTCCCCTTGATACTGCGATATTTATCTCTCGGTATCATCTTAAGCGATGGTAGACTCATCGAGTCACTTCACGCCTCACTTCACTCCTCGGCGAATCAGCAGAAGGCATCAGATAAGATCATAAAACTGTATCCTAATTTAAAAGCAGCACTCTGCCTCCGCAGTGTCTATTAGAGATCTGTGTGCTAATTCTTTTCATGTCCGGGGCTCCTGCAGATGTAGGCTTCTACAAAGGAGTAATTTATAAGACTAATGAAAAGAGCAAGCAGTTTGTGGACATCAGGGGGGTCTTTTATGAGGCTCGGTGCGGGGAAGAAAGAGAAACAGGAGAGGCACACCAGCCCCACTTTCTGAACTGAAATTATTGCTTTATTAAAGCTGAGGGGCTCACTCCCGCTACAATAGAACAAACACATTGAAAGGTGTCGAGAGGATATCAGTGCACTCTGTTTGAGCTCCAGAATGATGCACAAGAGGCTGCAACATAGCTCATGTGTGACAGGCGGAAGCAGAGACAGCATCTCGCAGGCAGTGATGGCAGCACTTCTGATATGATTATTCCTTTAAACACAGCTCAAGATGGAGATTTTTTTTTTTTAGGAAAATGACGCAAGTTTCTTGTATTATTTCGAATACAAACTAACCTTAAACTTGAAGTGTTCCATCACTTCTTTTGCTATGTTAATTCATGTGCAGACGCTGGCGTCGTGTTTTGGTGGGAAGGTGTGCAAGATGCACATTATCTTAATAACATTCGAACGCCGGATGAGATGTTTTTTCAGAACTAATACAATTCAGGTAGCAGTACAGTAATTCCATCAACGCCCTTGATTGAAGCAAAATGGTAATATGCAAATACAAAAAGAGATGTACAGCTACAAGCAAAACTCTGAAATCATTTAGATTTAAAGAAATAATATTGCACAGAGGGGGGAAAACATTAATCACACGGAAAAGTGTCTCCTTTAAGATTGCACTGGTGTATTACCCGGAGGCATGGAATGTAAATGGAAAATCAACATTGTACCCTGTGATAAGGCTAACAAATTAATAAAAGTATTTTCTTTCCTCCTCCCATGCTGATGCCTGTGTGAAAAGTCTGGAAAGGAACTTTTCCCCCCCCTTTCCTTTTCTGTGTGAGGTTTTGTTTTGCAGGTAGCGGATTAACATCAACGCTCACCTTGCCTGCAAGTCAGCTTGTTTTTCAGAAAGCGCCACTGTCTCAAAGGGCTTTTTCAATAGCTTTAATGGAAGCACCTTTGTAGAATATAGCAGTAAAATAATATTCTTTATTGACATAGCCTTATCTTTGTATATACTGGATGTCTGAACATGGAGGGTATAGACATACCGTGCTGTGCTGCGCTTTGAGTTGCATCTGCATTTGTGGTATCTCAACAAAAGAACCAAGAGGAGGGAGCTTTTTTTTGAGAGCCTGAAGGATGTGATGAAACTGCTCAACATCTCCCTTGTGTGTGTATGTATGTGTCTGTGTGTGTGTTCCCTCAGGTCCTCTGGAGGATGGCCTGGAGGAAGAGGAGGAGGAGTGTGTCTCCGAGGAGAACGAGCTCCTGTCCAAAGACGAGTTCTCGGTGGAGGAGAACTTCTCCACTGAGTTCGAGGCTGAGAACATGAGCTGTGAAGACATGGAGTACTTCTGCAACAAAGGTGAGGACCGTTTACTTATTCATAAAAAGGCCATTCTCCACAAGCACCTTACAGAGCTCTTTTTAATACCTAATGTGTGACAATATGTTAAGCCGCCCTTGTGCCAAGCATCAAAAATAAGTTAAACTCCTGCTAATGGCTTCTAATAAAATTCCTCAACATGTTCAAATCAAACCTGGCAGAACTTGTATCCGTGTGAGAATTTCTCCCGCATCACTGCCTAGAGTTGAAACTATCCATTCTGATATTTGATCCCGGCAATCCACCCAAGAGCAGTGGTTTGATCTGAGAGAGAGATGGCATCGGCAACACTGGCTCTCCCTCTGTGATAGTGCTGTGAAGGTGTGCTACGGTACACCAATGCACTGGAGAGCGTAGCACTTCCCTTTGAGCCAGCGCTAAAGCTCTGTGAACACTCAGCAGCACCTGCTACTGCTCGGAGGTCCAGCACTATAAAGCGCCTTAGCATCGCCAAATGCGCCCAAGCCCTCTTTGAACTCCAATTCAATTAGATTGCTTCTTTGTATGTTTGTTTCATTTCGGTCACACCTTGCCATCACAGGAGCTAATTTGTGGTCTGCTCCAGGTTACAGTGTGAAGATGACAGACTCGTCCCGCCTCCCTCCCCCCCAAACTCCCCCTACCACCCCCACCTCTTCCTACCCCCCGGTCGCGTGGCTTTCACTACCCCAGGTGTCCCCACTCTTACTGGCGCACGGATGCCATAAATTTGACTTTTTAATGAAGAACCAATGCTTTGAATGTCTGCCTCCTCTTTCTCCTTTCAAAGGGAAAATTGTTTAGAATTATTTCTTCACACTTCTAAACTGATGTGCCTCGTGGGATTACATTATTGAAGAAAAATAAATCTTTCATGTTTCAGGTAGGCTATGCCCCGGTAATCGTATCAATAATGTTTTCCTTTTGTTCTCGGGGAAAAGTTGAACGGCGCAATTGTTCGGAAATTGCAATTACCAGCGACGCTTCGTTTGCCTTACCCTTTGTCTCCATCGTAATGTGTCCTTACACAAACTTCAAAGTGAAATGTATGGTCTTGTAATAACCCAGTAGCTATGAAATAGATGGTGCAGTACACACTGGTGGTTACAGCTTGGAAAAAAAAAAGTACAACTTCTGAAAATCTTCAAAGAACCTTGTCAGAGCCGTTTGATATTTTCATTGTTTTGGATAAAACCATGTGAGGAACTGGGCCTCAAATCTCCTTTCAATGTTTATGAATAAAGTCAACACTAAATAGCAATCCCAAATGTCAAATACTACTTTTTGGGGAAAGCGGTAATCTGTTCCTTGTCATACACAAGCCTTACTAGTCAGATTTTTTTTATTACTTTGCTATCTAAGCTTACAGAAGCTAAGTCTCCCATTGCCTCCTAAGACCTAAATGATGTACTATCCAAATTTCTTTTTTTCCTCATGGCAAGTTGTGCGCAATCATCAGGTGTAGCCATTCTCCCCATGATCCCTTCCTCAATTAGATCTATTTAAAACTAATGTCGGAGTGGCTTAAATTTACCCCACTTATGTGAAACTGCCGTGAATTAAACAGGACGCAATCCTGGCGGCATTAAATGGTTTAAGTGTGTTATTCCTCGACTATAGGAGGAAAAAGAGAGCCCCCTTGATTAACTAAACCCTCTCAAATGTGATGGCGTGCTGTAATTAGCCCTGTGCGGACTTGAACGTGGGTTTTAAAGCAGCCACTCATCCCATGGCCTTTATCTTCTGCTGCTTCCCGGAGAATAAGGTCTCCCGTGTAAGGTTCCTCCACTGAGCAGTGACTCTCTGGTCTTAGCTTAGCCTTGTATCTGTGTAGTCACTCTCTGAAATGGGCTTGTCAGGGGGACCTAAAACCTCCATTAAAAGTTTCAGTCTATAATAGGTATTAAAAAGCTGTAGGAACACAAAGAGGAGTACCAATTTTCATTAACATATGAAGCACTTATTAACTTTGATCAGAGTGCGGTGAAGTAGCAAAGCCGCTTAAAGGCGCAAAGGTCAAGAAGTTGAATGCCACCAAAGACTCAGTCATTTGCCTTACCCTTGCAGAAAAGGGACTCCCCAGATAAGTGCATGGAGCACCTTGACGTCCCATCTTGGTCTGAAGCTTGGGAACCTCTAAATTGGGTGATGGTTGACTCTATAACCTGTTTAGTTAATGGTGTCATGGCTCTCCATGGTTTTTGGTGCGTTTGAGGAGGTGGTTTGTAAGATGCTGGTATCACATACAGAGGCCTGTTAGTCCTGAATTGCAACATCAATTATGCTCAACAGTATAATGCAGTTTTAAAGGAGCAGTAAAACATCGCCCAACATATTTTCTCCAAAGCTCTACCGTATTACCTATATTAATGGTTCCTTACTTTTTAGGCTTGTGATCTGATTGCTACCTTTATCACTAGTTGCGTATGTCCATGGGTTGTGACCAGCTCAACAAGAGTTAATGTTGTTGTATATGGTCCCTTTCTCACTAGAGAAAAAAAACACTTAAACCCACTAATATGTTGCTTTTGTCGTAATTGGAAAAGGTTACAATCTGCATTAATTCCTGGGACAAATGACTCTGCAGTAGTCACGGGTATTTATCGGCTGCAGCTCTGATCAGCAGTGATGGAAAAAAATGTCCCCCGTTTCAGCACGACTCAGTGACCTGCCACAACAAATTCCATCCGTCCCCATTCTAGCAGTGCTCGAACGTCTTTTGAAATTAGTCAGCACCGAGTTTGAGCAAGACACCAAACAAGTAACCACTGTAACATTTTCACTGGCTTTTTACACAGTTTACTAACCCAGTTTTCTAGCACATTCGTGACGACGAACGCGACACTACAGTAACAAGTCTGCAGTTTCAGACTTTAAATGCAAAACATGTGATCAACAAATTATTCATGATGCATTTTTATTGACTCAGCTATCCAAAGTGGTTAAAATAGTCTCATCTAGATCAGTCATGTCAGTGCGTCAAAAATCACAATACAATATTAAGGATTAATATTTAAAGGGTTCATTCCTCAAAATGGGTGCTTTTTCTTTTGTTACATTAAGTACATTTTGATGATGACAACACTGTTTTTTTACAAAATTAAACTTCAGAATGAAGGACTTTTACTCATGGTGTTTACGTATTTTTGCAGTGTTTTTGCTACTTTTACTTATATAAAAGATCAAGAGGTCAGCATTGGGATCTATCAATAGTAGGTTTATTTTTTTACTTTTGTGTTACTGTCCTAACTAAAAGATATAAGGGATGTACTTCTTAGGAAAATATGTTGAATTCTTTGGGTTTGATTACAGTCAAAAATTTGAGTTTCAGAAGCAAAACCTTTTTTGTGGCTGACTTTGTTTGCCATGCCTGGGAAATAAGGCAGAGTATTTTGTTTGGGACTGAGCAGTAAGATGTATGTATGATTTATTCTGGATTGATCACTGCAACGATATTGTAATGGTGTCTTCGAACAACATGAGAGTTGGACAAATGTTTGTGTGCATGACACAAAAATGTCCATACACAGCAATCAAAGTCACAACCAAAGAAACTCTGATACACATTCCATGACCAGAAATAAAGATATCAATCAATATTATCAATAATAACGATGAATGTGTACGCCTAAACTATTGCAGTTACAGTTGTAGCACTCATCTACCATTAAATGAATGTCAGTGACACTCCACATAATGTTAGTGAAACAACATACATGGGTGTGAAATGAAGCAGATTGCTGGAATAGCAGAGCCCCAGAGAGAAGGAACTGTGTTTTAATAAACATGGAATTAGAGGGGGTCTGCAACCTATTGAGAGCTCTGTGAGAAAAAACGGTCACATATCTAAAGAAATAACCTTGGCTTTCCCTGCGATTAAAACAGAATCTTACCTCAAACAACTTCTCCTGCTCGGTCAATTTCACATTTATGGAGCTCTGCTTGTGAAGAGCCCTCAGTCGACTCCACAGCGAAGATTTATACTCTATTGACACACCTGGCTCCATAATTGTGAGAAAGATACCTTTTTTTTATATACACTGAGTGGCATCTTTTTTACAGAAATTGTGAAATTTCACCTTGCTGTTTCACCCCCTCTTTTATTGTTGGCTATCTGTGAAGTTCAGCACAGGGTGTTGCCACAAGCTGTTCCCTTTGTGCGTTCCAAGTGTTGTCTGATGACAAATGACTTCCTTAGTTAGCTCTGACAGTAAATTTACATGTCATTTCATGTATCTCATTTCCTCGATGTAAAACACCTTTTTGTGAAGTAATACGACATGATTTTTTTCCCCCCAGCTTAAACTATTTGATTCTGACGCTGTTGTGAGTGTTTATGTGTCAGGAGACATCAAGCACAACTAATGTGAACATATTGCACTCTTCTGCACCGTTCTCCTCAAATTACAAAAATTATAATGCAGGCGGAAATGTTTTATCACAGTGCAAGTGAGGAGTGAAAGCTCAGGACTGCACACACTGTACTTAACAACGCAAATAACAAACCCACCTTGACCCTCCAAATAACCTCTCAGTGAGTAATTTGACTTGCAGCAGTCAGAGACGTACAGTAACAAACAGAAAGTGGCAGAATTAATTATGCCACTCTTTGTGTAACACAGAAGTAATCAGAATCTCCAGCAACACAGGAGGAAGATCTCCTTGGCGCTTTCGCCACAGCTGCCAGTGCCCAGAATGGTAAATGTGGAATTTTAATGCACAGTTGATGCTGGAGAATATGGGGAAATGCTAATTTGTGGTGCGATAAGATGAATCGAGTCATCCCTTTAGCCCCATTTGACTCAGTGGAGGAAATTAATCATTAATGTTTGTTAAGTATGACAATCTAACTGGGCCAGATCTACATGCTCAGAGACTGAGGCAGAGCGAGATAAAGACCCAGGCTGCAGACAGGGAGGAAAACTGCCAGATTCTGTAATGATGGGAATTTATTGGCATTTAAAGAGACAGTGGCAAGGCATTTCACTAATAGCCTCCCTCCATTGGAGTGCTCTGCCTGCCACAAATTGCATGCAATTCAAACCTATTTTTCAGATAGCGGAGAAGTCTTACAGCTATGCTTGACTTTGGTGAAAAAGGTTGCTTCCTGGAATTGACTTTATCTGTTGAAGCATAATCTGCATCAACAACCAAATATGCAATATCAACTGACTAGCACTACCACTGCTGGGGGGATGGCAGGCATCCCCCCCGCCCCTAATATTACATTCTGAAAATCATTGCCAGGCTCCAGTACTAGCAAAACTGTGATGGGTTTAGAAAAGTGGCAGTGGGTTAAAGTCATCGAGCCTAGAATTCAGTAACATATAGGACCGTGCAATCTTATGTGAAGACTTAAAAATACTTATACTCCATTTTGCAGAAATTGCGACCTGTCTCTAGACTCAGTGGTCAGGATTAAAGTGCTCTGAGCTCCTTAAAGTCGCACGCAAGAGATTGACATTTTCAAGGGCTTCCTTGGCAGAGACAATGCTAAAAGGGAGAGAAAAAGCCAATATGACTTTGTTGCTACCTTGCTCCAGGAATTGTTTGTGTAAATCGCCTATAAGCTTATTGACCTGAATGCGTAGCACGCTGCGTGTGACTGCGATTTGGCTAGAGAGCTGTCCTTTGATAGAGCAGCGATAGGGCTGATTTTAACAGCTCACTGGCTCCTCTTGCATGCCCGCCAACCCTGCACCCAGCAGGCCGCCTCGCCTCCCCACCACCCCCCCTCGTCCCTTCTGTTCTGTTCAGCCTTCTCTCACTCAACCTTAAGTATCTCCATTTGATTGCTCAGGAAAAGGAACCTAAGCCAGATGTAAATTATGATCTAGGTGATAATGTAGAGGATGATCATTGACAATCTGTCTCTCTTGATAAGACAGGAGAGGGTTTCAATTCAAATTATGAAACAAGGCAGAGTCCCTATTACTTACAGCGAATGAAATGGAGCACCTCAGTCAATCTGTTTCCATATCAGAAAGGTCAAAATTCCTATGTCGTTTAAAACCATAAAAACGGGTCTCCATATTCGTCTGTATTGCAGGTTTTTATCAAACCCACACTGTAAGCAAAAGAGTGCTGCTCCAGCACTTCTTCCTCTGCTGTGCTTTTCCTAGTGACATTTGTGCAGGAAACTTCATCAAAGCCCTGTGACATTGTTCCCTGTGAGGTTGCCTGGGCGATTGTGTTTAAAATGCATTGCAAACTGTGTTAGATAGAAGGCAGAAAATCCTTAATCACTGCTTAATTAAGGAATCATCTTGTAGCTTCATTTCCCGGGCTGTAATTAAACACTTCCAATACGTTTCGTTACAGGGCTTAACATGTTCGCCTGAGATCAAGGTAGTGCCTTTAATGTTATCTCGCCAGCTTTTTTTAAACTCCGCTCCATTGGAAGGAACTGTTGATATACGCCTTTGTTATCCTCGTCATAATACGAGCCTAGTATGCTAAAGAGGTTCTCCAGGCCCAACAATAAATAGTGGGGGAATTTAGTTGAGTGGGCTCCCTGATAATATACTGGGAAATGGAAGGAGTACAGGGAGAAATCGCCAGCCCAAGCAGACACTTGCATAAGCAAAACTGGGTCATAATGACCTCATGTACTGTAAGTAGGACATTTCTGCAGACTTCCCTTCAGTATCACTTTTTTTCTTCGTATACATCTCCTCTTTTAGTGCGAGGCAGAAAGCTGACATCCTTTTGGCAATGTTTGCTACCTTCTTTGAAGTGAGCCATGTCAAAAAAAAGCTAAACAAGCATGGTGTGTGTGCTTGATCTGGAGATTAACCTAACTGAGGACGGACGGCGCTGGAGTGAAGTAGTGTGTGTCCCGTGGCAGTTGTCACTGGAAGTGTGATAACTAACACTCTGAAATGCTTTTTTGGAAGCTGTGGGGGGAAAATCAGATACAGATGTAGTAAACAACCACATGCCAACAACGTGTATGTATGTCCTATCATATTTGGTGACAGGTGTGATTTTTATTACATGCTGTACAAGCCACATCTTTACGATATATTGTCTTTGTCATCCTAATATATTCACATTTAAATCTACACATCGATCCCTTTTTTTTCCTTGTTGAGTGTGTGAAGTGTAGTAATCCATTGTAGTAATCCAGGCCTGTCCTTGACCGTTCACTATTGGGTTTAAAACATCAAAGGGATGAAAACGATATGGTGACAAAAGTGAGAGAAATGTTCCTCCACAAACTATCAACTACCACTACATGCCCCGAGCAGATTTGCTCTTACTTACCCGAGTTTGGAGAGACACTGTGCAACCACTGTGTCAGCCACATTGGATTTATTCAGAGCACCACACTAGGGGCACCTACTAAGCACTGATTTATGTGCCTATAAACTTTGAGTACAAACTGTGCTTACTGTAGACATGCAAAAATAGATTTTTTTTTCTTTTTTACAGTAAGTGCATCTTAGAGTGCTCAACAAGCGCTCCGGTCCGTGTTACTGCTGCACACTCAGAGGTGGAGTCTGTTTAACAAGGTCTTTAAGCACTTACATCCTGGAGAGAGATACCCAAATATCCCTTAGCATGGTCTGTGTGAGCCCCGAGACTGTAAATCAGCCCTACATCCTATAACACACATTCTAGCTCGCTCCACAATAGATCAAACGGTAATAAATAGCCACCTCTCTCCCACACATTGCTTTCCTTCCTGTTCCATGGGGCTTCCTCCTGTTCCTGCAAGCTCTCATGGGAACTCCTTTTACATAAAAGTTTGCAGCTGGACCTGGTGAGTTCACTGCAAATATACATATACAGAACCATAAAAACACACATTCGCACACAATGACAGTGTCTCATATGACTTGAGATTGTGATATGCTCAAATATTACAGGAAAGGGTTATAAAACTGGAAGATTTTTGCTGGGATAATATCCAAATTCCTAAGACTCTACCCTTTGAAAGGGCAGCACAGTCCATAATGCAGTGCTTAATTAAATTAGGTGTCCGAGCATTAAATTTGGATTGAGTGCTTTTCACTTTGTCTTGTGTGCTTTATGGGACTTCCTTTTTTTCCTGCTTTGCAGGAGAGGAAGATGGCAACCGAGAAGCAGGAGAGTCGGAGATGGACAGGCCGGGCGAGAAGACCAGGCATACCGCCGTGGGGCCAGATGAATGGGATGGTCCAAGTAAGAAAAGTCTTCATATCACTTTCCTTGACAGCATCTTAGGGCCATCTGACAGAGTGAGAACTAAATTGCAATGCATGCTTCATAGTTTGAGGTAAGGTGTTTGAGCAGAAAGATGTATCAAGATATTTACAGACACTTCTGCTTCAAAATTAAGAAAGCATTTTGTCTTTTACAGCAACTGTAGATGGTCAAACGAGTTGGAAGTCTGTATGCTATATAACAAGCTACTTTAACTGAATGTTCACCCACCATTCAGTTAACAGTACACTCAATTACCAACAATTGCTCGCTCAAGAAAAAGCAGGTTTATCACTTCTTTTTGTACAGAGACCTCTAATGCAATGCAGATGTAGCTTTTTTGAAGAGTATACAACACATTTTTTAATCTTGTTTTGCCCTTTTACTAAAAGTAACTTCATCAAAGTGATGGATAATACATTGAACAAGATAGTTGTACAGCAATTACTGCTCAGCAATAGCCTGGACCCACACTGCTGAACACACAAAATGTGATTCCTTTTAATGCATAAAATGACCTCAAGAATTTATTGCAGGTACACGCGTTTGTAGAAAAACGAGAGAGAGAGAGAGAAAAGAAGAGAGAGAGGGAGAGAAAAAAGTGGATTTGGGCAAGTTGTGCTTGCTAGCTCGAAGCCCCCCGGGGTGTGTATTTTATACTGACAGTGAATCAGTGTTATCGCACCTATCAGATAATGCATTTATCATTAAATTTCACATTTGCATTTAAATCTGGGGAAGGAAATGAGCATTGCTGGCTAAAGATAAGAACGCCGGGACGACAGTAATAAACCATCACTGTGATCAGTCAGGAGACAGGGCTGAGGGGGTCAGCTCAGAACTATGGGGGCCATGACAAAAAGAAGGCATCACATGCGGAAAAAGGCCCTTTTGGGCGAGAAAATGCTGAGCTTAAAAATACTGCTTTGAAAAGGAGGGACGGATGTAGCATGACTAGATGTATGACTGACTGTAATTATCCTTCCCCCCTTCTACTTAGCCATCAGAATGAGAATTAGAGGCTCAGAAACACACTGCTGGACAGGCGGCGGAGAGAGAGGAGGGAGACTTGAGTTTTATGGGAGTAAAGTGTCTTTTGCATACAGTGAGGATGGCTGAACTGCAGAGGAGGTGATGTGAGACATGATGCCCATTTCATGTTTTACTAAACCACAGCCTGAGTGGCTCCGAGTTATCAAGTGACATCCAGTTTGAAGACTTCAGCACTGTGTCCTAATCTCTGCTGTATTACAACCTTAAAAATGTCACTTAGCACATGGCTGCATCCAACTTAAAGAAACATGCTAGTACACATGTACACAATCGAAGGAAAGCATGAAAATTGTGTTGGTGATCAACATGTAACTTACTCGACATCTCTATGATATGATGACTTACACAGAGGCATTCGTGCCCCTCCTCTGTTTTCTCAATGGGCAGCACAGAGTGGGCAGAAATTAATCTCGGTGCATAATAATGCCATTCACTCTCCCATCATGGCTGCCATGAAAGGTCATTTCCCTTTTTAATTTTTCCCATTGTGCTGGAAAAGTCAGATGGGCATGTTATAATTTGAATAAAGAGGGGAATCAGACAATCAGATAGGAACATTTGAAATGACATGACTTCCTGTTCAAAGCGATTAAAAGCAAATTTATTTAGTTTGAGACTGTCTACCCTTTAATCTCTTTGTAAATGTTCAGATAGTTGAGCATTCAAAAGTTCTTTGTTATTCTTTGGCTTAAGTTTAAGCAGGTGTGATTATGATCACCAACAGATAATTTTTAATCACTGCGAGTGTGCATCTGAATAGGATGTGTAATGGCCGTTACATAAAAAGAGAGTGAAGCCTTTTAATGAGGTGGGCTAACACGGAACATGCCCACCTGCTTTGGTGATTCTATTGAAGCACCTCCATGCCGTTTCCCTTTTGCTGAGTAACAACAAAAGCCTTTACAATCTACATCCTTTAATTGAACTTTTTTTTTTGTCCCTGCATTTCATCTCCACTTTAGTAACTCATGTCAAGTGCTGTCCGCGATTGCCCCCTGTTCTCTGATTGTCTTTCTGTCTGTAACAGCAGAGGAGCGTACAGAATGACTCACTATTAATCTGATAGCTGCCTCTTCTGTGCTGTGCAGAGTGCTGGGTCTCTGATGTGGAACACCCAGCGAGTTCCCTTTCTCTCCTCTCGTCTCTACAAGTATGTCCTTAAGCAAATCTGCACACTGATCTTCTGTTCATTTCTCGTCACGGATGTTTCGCAATCAGCCGCTGATTTGGGAGATAGCGTGTCATGCTATTCTATTCATTTTCATGGACTGGCGGTGATAGGGATCTGACTCTGTCTCTCTCATTCTCTCCCACTCGCTCTCCTCTAGGCTAATTGGGAGTGGTGTGTGTTAGCTAGCTAACTCTGCTAATGAACTTGTTCTCAGCCTTATCTAAATGCGTGCTCATGTAAACTACACCCCCTTCTGAAAGTCATGAAAATCCAGGGTTCGTTAAGAGCGCTGTAATTATGATCACTGCCATTTCTACTGAAAGTGTTCAGCCTGCAAGATCCTACTTGTTTCAGTGTGGTATTCAGTCAGACATACAAAATGTTAATCTATTTTTACAAACCTATATAAACTGATGAACATCTGAAGCAGGATTGGAAGTCTAATGGCCTTTAACTATAGAAACAATATTCCAGTCTGTGTTTTCCACCAGTGACGTAATGAAGTTTGGCTGATTACACATGTAACTGGTGAACACGAAGCTGGTTGAAGTCATATATTTAAATTCATTGAAAGAAAGCATGTATGCATAAATATGAATCCCACTACATTTCTTGAAAAAGCAGTGGGACTGCGAAGTGATTGGCTAGTACTTGTCCCTCCATTGCGTTAAAATCAGAGGCTGTTAGGGTGAGGGCAGTGAGGTCTTGGTTATGGCTGTAACAAGCCAATCACAGCCCGGTTAGGTGAGCCTTGCCAAGAAATGCAGTGGGATTTATAATAATGCAGCATGTATACATGAATGTAATCTGCTTGTCAATTAGTAGCAGCATTAGCCAGGATTTTGGGCTAATTGAGTGTTAATCAATATTTTTTTTTAACAAAAGGTAGAGAAGAAAATACAATACAACTTATTTGTCCACCAATGTGGAAATTTTCCTACGTATCCTCATACAATGGTTTGATTGATATCCAAAAAAACACACGCGCAACGGTCTGCATGATATCCTATGAATTAGTGCCCCATGAATGATGTTACGTACTAAATGAGAGATACAGAGGTTAGGTTCAAGTGAATAAAGTTACTGTGGTTAGGTTTCCGATGTCTAAAGATTTATATATTTAATAGAAATGTACCAATACCACTTTTTCCTTTCCAATACTGATTCTGAGCGATACTGATACCAGCGCGTAAAATAAAAATAGATGGGATATGAACTGTTGTATGTCTCAACTCCTAAAACTCTATGTAAAATATTAAGAAATACATACATAATAGTAGAATGAATGCCATAAAACATTTTTTTTATTATTATTATCAAGTGTTGACACAGATTAAGACACAGGTTAAAGTGCAGCCACACAACTTGGTAAAAAAGACATTTTAAAGGCTACAGTAGAATGCTTTTTAAACTCTTTCCGTTTCGTTTGCCTGTAGCGTGCGTATGCGTAATGACGTGAGGCATTACGTGGTATTGGATTGGTCATAGGCTGTGCTCACCGATACCCGATACCGCATTTTAGGCAGTATCGGAGGCATTTCCGATACTGGTATCGGTATCGGTACAACTCTAATATTTAAAGAACAAAACAGCCTGTAATACAAACTGGGGGCATGAACTTTGAAAGACATGGTCATTTAACACACATGGAGGTTTTAATGAGACATGCAATTAAGTCGTATTATGGGAAATGTAGGATCTAGTGTTTCAGGGGCTTTGCCTACACTTAATACTAAAAGTGAAAACATCTCAGGCTTCACTTCTTTGAGTTTGACCATTCTTTTTAAAAATTTGTTTGTTGTGACATCAGAGATATACTCGCTTTCTGCTATGTATGGTGGCTGCCTTGTGTATTCTGCATCCTTGCTACGCATCCGCAAGATGCAATATGCAATAAGCACATGAACGATACAGGGAGTGTTGCCAGAACAAGAAAAACTTGTCATTGTTACAGCGAGCTTAATACACACTATCCACGATGGCACTGCTGTTGCTTTTTTACCGTCATGATCCAGGGTGATCTCAGACAAACATACATGTGGTTAAAGTGCGAGTATATCTTTGGTTAAAGTCCCCCAACTTTTCTGGTATGCAATGCAATATTAGGTTGCTTGAATGCCCCCTCAACACAGAACATTAGAGACAACATGTAAAACAAGCATTATTGATATTCTGAATTGAATTAAATTGAAAATTCTAATCTCAAAAATAGAATAATATCAATAGTAACGTACAGGTACATTACAGTAGTCATGTAGCTGTCAGTTTGCAGCTGAGGTGTTAACATTCTAAATCCCGGCGTGTTGCAACTGTACTCTTTAACTCCTAAAGTAAAGTAATTGTGCCTTTGCATCACACATATCCAAGATATTTCAGCAAACACACATAAAATAAGACACACAGCAAAAAAGGAGATACAGAAGGAGGGGGTGAGTGTGACAGAGAGGTAACAGAAGCCATGTGATCACCTTGTCCACAAATCTCTTCTCTTGGCTGTCCCTAATGGCCGGCGTGGCCCAGCTTGCTCAGCTCCTGGTGCCAGCTGGGCATCGGCCAGGGCGAGGCAGGGGTCAGCCGAAGGAGTGGCCATCTGAGAATCTACCTGACGGTCAGACCCAGACGGAGCACAAGCAAAGACAGCCCCCCACCACCCCCGCCACCCTAAAAACCATATCCATTTTCATCCACCCCCTTCCTTCCCTTTTAAAGACATCAAACATGCACACGCTGAAAACGCAGCTTCACTCAGATGTAAAAACTCTCGAGTCTCATTTTTGACTCCAGCCAACCCAGAAGGGTCTGTGGCCGATCCTTCTTCTTCCAGTCTCCCTCCCCCCCAAAAAAAACAATAACCATTTCAGGTTTAATGCACATATGTCATGCTAGGAGAATTGGAGGACCAGATGGCCACGATACTGTGGCAGGTGCCTCAACAAATGTTTGCGGTTGCCCGTGCTGCTATTTATATCGTGGTGAAACACAGACACGCAAATATTTGCAAAAGGACAGTGGGCCCTTTTTGTTGGGAGTCAAAGTGATCAGCAAAATAAACAGATGGGATTAAACCTTTTGGGCATCAGTCACCTGAACTTTGAAATTCCCTCAGTTCATCTAAAGAAACTTCTTCTTTTAGAGGAAAATGCTGAAAGGTAGAAGACGATTCTGTTTAATTGTAATCAACAGTACATAATGTTCATATTTTTGCATTTTAGTCGCGGAAGCTTTTCAACATTTGGCCCCAGCTGAACTAAAAGTAAACTGACCCAAACTCCAGCATAAATACAGCTAAAAACTTTTAAATTCCTGCACAGCGACAGTCCATTTGAGAACAGTTCAGTCAGGTTGCTCTCAGTAAACAAGGCATTTTCTAACTCAGCACCCAAGTCCATTATAAAGTCAGGGTGTCGTCAAGGAAGGAGGGGCGAGCCGAAATGAGAGAGAGAGACAAACGGAGCACCCAGATGCAGATTAGGCTGCAGAAGATGAGGGTGTAAAAGGGATTTAATGGTAGGATGGATTAGAGAAATCCTTGTAACAATGTTAAATAATTATGGTTCCAGCCGAGATCAAAGCGCCATTGATTGAACCCCTCAAGCCTTCAGCACACAGAGTCTTGGAAAGCAAAGATTGGTAAACTAGTGCTCAGACCACTCCGGCTGCTCCAGTTAAATTGGATTGGAAATATTAGGATATAGATGAATCCTTCAGGAGGCTTTCGCAAAGCTTTTGTCACCGGAAATGTAGCTTGGGAACGGTATGAAAGGTTTGATAGTGTACTGTCTCGACAGAATCATAAGACGAGGGTGTCGCAGCTGTCTCCACTGATACCTAAGCGTTTTAAGTAGACTTATAGACACACTTGACTGTTATATCAGCAAACTGAAAACTTTCAGCGCAGGCTTTCATTCAAGGTTTTATTTTTTTTCCCCCCTCGTCTTGTAATCAAGAAATTTGGACGTGCATCATGGCAATTCTCTCTCAGAAAAGGAAAGGTTTTATCTCACTCCTCCAGGGGTTTATTCAAAGTCTTCAGACAAGTCTCACAAAACATGAATGACACTGAGATTGCTGATACTGATGATGAAAGTCCATCATCAGCTTCTCTGTGAGTTCTGGGCCCTGAGTGATGTAAAATTAAATTGCAATCAAAGTGCTATGTGTAAACATTGTCCGCCTTTTCCAAATACATTCATTTCTTAGGAGATTGCTGATGAAGGCTTTATACTATATGCATCACCTGTGTGCAGAGAATACACCCTCCCCCACCACCACACACATATTTTTTTTCTCACAAATTCACAATGTGTGATTATAATGATGAAATATGCAACAAGAGATTAGACAAATCACTGTACTCCTATGCTGCATCGTCTTGATGCAAATTTAGTCACTGATCCGCTATACTAAGAGGCTTTATGAGGGAACTTCATGGTTGTTAGTTATATAATCTAAAATAGGGCAAAATGCAATCACTGTTCTTATCATCTGAGGAAGATGTCACTATATTCAGTTCTAGTTTTGTGCGGATACGTGGGATGTGGCACACTAAGAATGCCACTAATAAGATCATTCACTTCCAACCATTTTGTCCACGTTTCAACTGAATCTGTGTCCACTTACAATGCCGTCTTTTTACTCTGATTACTTACTATTTCACACTAAGAAGTCCAAAGAATTGAGAAGAAAACGAGAGCTGTTGCTAAATATGAAGCTGACTTTAAGCGCGGCTGGTGGTGCTGTTTCTGCCCCCAGGGACTTGACATCCATCGCGTCTTTCTTTAGCTCTCTGAATATGTTTGTTCTGCAGTGCTTACCCTCCCAGGCGCTGTAGCTGCACACGTTTTTCTAAGAGGTATCATTGTAATTGGTTGAATATTTGATGTGTGTATTTAGCATTAACATGGAGACACTCGTGCAAGCGGTGCTAGGGGGATATAATGCTGGGTAAACTCTGGGTTGCTCAACTGAAACTTACTCGCATGTGGAAATTTTCATTTCTTTTAGCTCCATTTTTAAATAAAAGTACAGAGTATATTTGAGTGGTTTGTTCTTCTTTTTCTTGCATGAATTTACAAGGCTTTTTTTTTTTTTTTGCCAAATCTGGATACACATGCTTCAAATAGTTTATATGCATGACTCAATTCCATTGAGTTTGGTCACCTCACATTATTATTTGGCCATAGGAATGCACTCACTCCCATCCAAGCCATATCTCTCCCCAATCCCCAACCCCCTTCTCTCACTCTCACACACACACTTGTGTACAGCCTTCACACTGATAGGTATTGATATCGGAACAGTGCCCCCGCCTGTGAAGGCCTCTCATTGGTGATGAACAGCTGGGCCCAGCTTGGCCCCGCTGGTCACGCCAATTCCACCTCCTCCTTTTTTTTTCTGTTTAGGGGTGGTGGGGGGTGGGGCCCGCTTGTCAAGTGAATTAAAATACCAAATAATAGTAATAATAATGATAATAAAAAGTTAATAAAAAATGGCATGTTCCTCCCTGATTGTGCGGGTGTTGTGGTATTCAATTATGCAATTTTCATTGGCATATTAATCATCTTTTCAACAAACAAGCCGCCGTTAATTAAAGCAAAGCATGGATAAAGACGTGTTGCCGGATCATCACTCCGTTTATCACCGCGCACAGACCCGCAGTTAAGTAAATTCAGGCTGTGAGATGAATTTCAATGGTCTCCCTGTTTCTTCCTCTGTGTGTTTGTGTGTGTATGTGTGTGTGTGTGTGTGTGTGTGTGTGTGTGTGTGTGTGTGTGTGCGCAGTTAACCATGTATTTATGCACATTGTGTTTGGAGGTGTGGTTAGTGACGTTTCATGTCAGTCTGTGTGGGAAATCACATATTACTAGCGGTTGAGAATTACTTTAATTGTTTAATACAGACCTCCTATTCATGTGGGAGGTCTCTCTTTTATCGTCCCCCTTTCTTCTTCTCACAGATTTGAATGTTAAATTCTCTTTGATTATGACTACCACTGTTCAGATGAGTCAGACTGACTTCAGTTGAGTAAATTTAGATTTTTCCTTTGCCTCTCAGTGGCCACACTGAGCGTGCAGAGGAGGCCAGTGGAACTATATGACATCTCTGTACACAGAGGACAGCTCTGCCCATTCTCCTTGTCTCTTTTTCTCTTGCTTTTTGTGCCGCCTCTGTGCCTTGCTCATTGGTGGGAGGGGATGGAGATTATTCAGGATCTGGTAAGATATGGGCTTCTCTAATCATAGCTCAGTGCCTCTACTGTCATTCAGTCACTAAATAGAAGTGGGGGGAAAATGTCTTGGTGACGGGAGCAGCCAGACAGCCATGCAAGTACTTGAGTTCCGCCAGCAGGAAAAAAAGAACTCGAGGCATCTGTAGACATGTCGCCTTGTCCCTGTCCCTCATTGTGGTGCAACTTTATCAGCACCAGCCGCTCACCCACTTGCTAAACTGGAGGGCCAGTCGTCTCTTAACTTAAACATAAGATCTTTGTGGTTTGAAGCACTCGGCTGCTCTGCGCCCCAATGTGGATCTGAAAGGCAAACACGACTCCAGTGTCGCCGTCGCCCATCACAAAATCACACCTCATGGAAAACTTGTTTCTGCTGTGTTAGCTCGAATCTAAATGCACTCAAACAGACTGTTGCACTGGAGCAACATCCCCCCCCTTCCCCTTCCCCCCTCCCCAAAGAAGAAAAAGAGAGGTGATGGAGAAAGAAAGAGAGAGGGAGGGAGAGAGTGAGGAAGAGGGAGAGTGGGAAAGAGATGGAGATGGAGGAAAGAGGAGGAGGAGTGAGAGAGGGGGAGAGAAAAGTCAAAAACCTCCACATAACAATGCCGGAGAAAAATCAGAACATTTTCCACCGAAAGATGGGCCATTTCCAAATCCTTGTGCCCTATCAGACAAATTAAAGTAAATCAAGCATGAAATGAAGCAGAAGAGCCCGGAGATAAGGCTCCTTTAAGTCGTTTACAGATTAGGACAGAGAGAGAGAGAGAGAGGGAGAGGTGCATCTGGTCTCTGGCAGTGAAGGAGGCTAGTTTCTCATTTCACAATAGCAGCCTGTGTATAGGATTACTCTCCCCTGTCACCGACATGAGGAGCAGTGGGGGAATAGACGTCCACAAAATGTGTCTAAATATGTCCCCTCAGAAATGTTTCGAACCGAAAACCTCTCAGTGTTGGCCAGATGTGACATGTGATAAACAAACATGTCACACGCGGCGTTTGACCCAGTGTATCGTTCTGATTTGTTTGTTATTTCATTCGCCTCTTCACCTTTTCTTATGCTCAAGTGGCTTCATCACCGCGCAGCTTAAAAATTCAAATGAATTCAGGATTGGCTGAGCCGCGTCACGTGATTGTACGGCTGTCAGCTCCTATGCGCATGTTAAGCACGCCTCAGATCAGGTTTGGGGGAGGCGGGAAGGGGAGGTGGCGGAGGTGGTGTTGGTGGCGGTGGGGGGTGTTGTACAAATTATATTCTCAAAATGTGATTTTGTTTTAATGTTGCATCGCTCTGTAAACTGGGTTGTTTAATATGTACGTCGTACTTCTATTTTCTGTCTTACATCAACAGATTAATTGCTGTTTTATTTTAGTACTCGCAAATAATCAAAACATAATTATGGAGCTAGTTGCTCATGGAGGAATGATATTTTACAGTGCGCACACACACACACACACACACACACACACACACACACACACACACACACACACACACACCCCCATCTCATTCATGCATGCACGCAAATGCAAGCAGGAACTAAACAACCCCCCCCTCTCGGCACACACATGCCTACTTACACACACACAGGCACCCACACAAGGCAAGGGTGCGCTGCTCTTTGATGCCGCCCGTCGAGCTCTCGCTGGATTTTGTTTCACTCCTTTCGTATCTCTTTTCTGGGAGTGATGAGAGGTGGGCTCGGCTGCGGCGCTCGGCTCGCTGTGAGAGAGACGAGAGCTGGCCCGCGTCGCCGGGTAGCTGCTCTCCAAAGCCTCGACCTTGACCTTCCCGGCCCAAGTCTTAGGTTTAGCTCCTTTATCGCGCTATCTCCAGGCATTTAAAAATACTCCTGAAACTCAATGATTTAACCCGCTTTTACGCTGTTCACATCAAAACTGGATGAAAAAAAAAAAAAAAAGCTTAATCCATCTTATCTGTTGACTGTCAAACTGCTCCGGCTAAAACCTACTCACAAAAGACAACTAGGTCACCCAGGAAAAAACAGAATTCCCCGTTACCCAGGGGAAGTTGCAGCCTGGTAATTGACTTGGGAGGAGATTCAGGAGCACTTTAAAAATAGTCTCTTCCTGAATTAACTTCAGAATATCAAGTCTTGGAGGTAGCAATGTTTACTTGTGTTCTTTGCTAAAAAGTTGTTTGTTTAGATATTTCACAGCACAGTCATATACAGATTATTCATACCTACCTCTACCTATAGTTCCTTCCAAATATAACTATTTCATGTCATGCTGCATTTAACACACTTTATTTATGGCAAGACTGAGCAGACAAAATAGCAACTTCCTTTTGCAGCTAAAGTCTTAGTCTTGTTATCCATCCGTCTCAAATACATGCATTCCTGATGCACATACCATCAATTATTCATTCATCCTGACACACTCAGGTGGAGTAACGTCCTTTTGATGGTTTTGAAATTTTAAGAAAAGCATTTAAAATAATCAGATTCCAGCAGGAGTGGTGTGTGTCCTCTAGATGTTGTCAGCGATACGCTGATATCTCAGTGTGAGGACAGTCATTCTTTAGGTTTCGCTGTCTCCCTTTACATGCTATCAATAGAAATTGCAGTGCTTCTCTAAAGATGGATGTCTCTGAGATTGTTGTCAGCAAGCCTGCTGCTAACTTCGCCAGGCTTTTGATGAAACGGAGTGCTTCACTGCTGGTATATTTCAATTGTTCAATGACACCAAACAACAGTGTCAGTGTTGGTAATGTACTGCAGGACCAAGTTCTTGTGTATGAGTTAGTGTGCGTGTGCAGCTGAAGTTTCTCAGTGAATTACTGCAGTTCAAATTCAAAGAGGGTCATGGGCATTGCAAGATCCCGGGTTGTCTTTGGATCCCCATAAACACTGAATACAGTTTCCCTAGAAATGATCTTCATCTTGGACCATTCCACTGCCAATTTACAATGCCAATGCAGGAAGTAGTGTGCTGATTATGTAGCGAGGTGGAAAGTAAGTGTGCTGAGGTCAGGGTGGATGGGCATGTAGCGCATTTGACTTGTCACAGCCCTGTCGCCGACCTGCAAATAAGGTTTGCCTTTTCATTAAAGGAGTAGTGTTTGCTCTCTGGCAGAGAGTTAGATGAGAAGATTGATACCACTCTCTTATCTGCTCGTGAAATATAAGGCTACAGCCAGCAGCCAGTTGGGTTAGCTTAGCACAAAGACTGGAAACAGGGGTAAACAGTTAGCATCGCTCTGTCCAATGTAACAAAATCCACCTATTAACATCTTTAAAGCTCACTTAGTAACATGTTATATTTTGTTTGTTTAATCTGCCCAAAAACTTGAGTGTAAAAATAATAATTTCTCATTTTTGGGAGGGTTATGTGCCAATCTATCAGGTAGGTGTGAGCTGAGAATTTAGGTGAGTACTAGGCTACTCAGAGACAAGAAGCAGGTGGCTTCATAACACACTCTAAAAAGACAGATTTTCATTTTTGTACTTCATTGGCATGGCATGGCTTGCTGTTTTCTCCTGTTTACAGTTGTTATGCTAGGCTAAGCTTTCCAGCTGCTAGCTGTAGCTAGAAGTATAGGGGACAGATTTGAGAATGGTATCACTTTTCCCAATGTAAGCCAAAATATCCTGGAAATGGGCACTGTCATCTCACACTGGTGACATCATTTGAAGTCAGAGCAGTGTGTGATCTCCTCTCTATCAAGTTCCCTTCTATACACCCGTCTGACAAATCACAAGCAGTGGCATTGATTGCAAGCAAAACGATTGACACACAACTGTCATTCATGACCCCACAAACCCCCTTTTGGTCGCATAAATTAAGTTAGATAAAACAGTCTTTTAGAAGAATTTGTTTGACATGTACCTTGATCTGTGTAGTTTGGAGATGTGCTATCTGCTAACAAGGAGGGGGCGGGGTTTGTGACCTAAACTGCAGCCAGCTACCAGGGGGCGATTGAGATGTTTTGGCTTCACTTTTGGGGAGCTGTCAAGCCGTCCATCTTTATTTTACAGTCTATTTGTCTAACTGTGGCTTTTGCTTTTTTTTTGTTACCATGCAGAGATATTCTAGAAACCGCAAATGTTTTCAACATTAGCACTGATTTGTCAGTAGTGCTCAATATCAGTGTTTTGGCAATGAGGCTGAATCACCTGTATTCGTAGCTGCAACGTTGTCTTCTAGACATGAAACTTGTATATTAGGCTACTGAATATTTTTTGTAATTACTTTGTGGTGACATCGTAATCGTTGTCTGAATTATGTTCAGAGACAACATTTCTACAACACTACAGAATCATAAGGAGGTGGTTAGGACTGTGAAAAAAACACTTTGGTTAAGGTTAGGGTAGATCGTGACCACAGTTAAATGTTATGTTATGAAAAGATAACAATGGAAAATAATACTGGGGTCACTATAACTGGATAGCGGAAAACAAATGAAATGCGTTGTCAGTGAATATTTTGCATACACATTCATTATCATTATTAATCAACTTTTTGTCATTATGTTAATAGAAAGCATAATTCACTCAGTATTATGTTTCCCTCAAACTTATGCTGTTTCAAATTAGTTGTGTATAAACATAATTTCTAGGAGACAGGGCTGGTAGTCTTTGAAAACAACACTTTGCAAGCATCGTCGGTCCTTCTACAACAACAGCGTGGGAGTCCTCTAACCAAGGGACCCCCCCCAACCCCCTGCTCAGCCTGTGTGGAGTGTCACAGCTAAAATGCCCTAATCCCTTTGGCTTGTTTAACTCTTTCCCCCCAAAGCCCTCCACAGCCTGAAAACAAGCCGGACCTGAAGGGGTGAATCCCGCTACCAAATCACCCTTCCCTCCTCCTCCTCCTCCCTAATACTCCCCCCTCTTCTTCATGTGGCCAGACTCATGTGGTTGCCTGGAAACTTGCTCTCCAGTAAACGGTCAACTTTCTCCCCGCTGTTCAGGGCCAGAAGCAGCCACATCTCAGCGGGTTAGGGCGGGTAGGAGGGGGGGCAGAGGTGGGTGAGGAGGAGATGAGGTGGCGTTGCTGGTGGTGGGGGTCCTCCACTGTTTTAAAACAAGCGCCTTTCTCAGAGATAATAGTGTGGGCTGTGGGTTATAAATGATGCATTTTGCTCACTAGGACCTGATAATAGCGGTTTGGGTAGGGGGGGAAGAAAGTTCATCGCTCTCTTATCAAAGCTCTCTGACATTTCTCCTTCAGCTGTAAAATTTCATATCACATATCTGCTTTAAAGATGTGGCACCTTTTGTTGAACCGATACAGTACATTCCATTTCACCCCATATGCCTCTCTCATGGTATATTAATTTATAGCCCATTTGCTGGCTCCATAACGCGGCCTGTCAGTGGAGATGACTGGGATTCAGTAAGACATCTGTGAATTGCCACGCACAGGTTATTGAACTTTGTACAGCAGACATTTATTTGCTTTGATTCAAAGGTACTGCTTGATATCAAGAGGGATCATCTGCCGTGTGAAGCTGAAGCATTTTTGCCCACTCGTCTCTGCTGTTGTCGTTCTTTGTTTCCCCATAACATCCGCCCTCACTGTTAATAGGCTCAAGATAACTGGAGAAAGGTGAAGTAAACCATGAGCTCGGGCAGCAATCAGGGTGTTTTTTTAGTGCCGTGGGCAATTACTTTTCCTTGAAGTTGGTTCTTTGAACTAGTTAGAGAAGTCAAATTCATGTTGAAAATAGCTCGAACAGATCCATTGCTTTAACAAATGTTAATCTGCAGTAGCAAGTTGATGATGTCATTTGTCATCTCTGACCATTAGCAGAGACCTTACTCCGGGCCAGAAATTATATTAAGAAAATTCAGGCTTACATTTCATGTGCATTAATAGAACCATTCGTGGTGAAATGTGAATCTATCATTGCATTTCAAAGAATTAAGGGGAAGAATACTTAAGTTGCAGCCTTAAATCAGACCTGTGTGGACATTGTAGCATTTCCATTAAAGGTCCAGTGTGTAGGATTTAGAGGGCTATATTTACAGATATGGAATATAATATACTAAGTGTCTAATCTCCTGAAAAAAAGAAAAAATGTGTTGTCATTACCTTAGCATAAGCTGTTTATGTCTACGTAGGGAGCGGGTCCTCATCCCCAGGGTTCACCATGTTCACTGCCATGTTTCTACAGTAGCCCAGATCGACCAAACCAAACTCTGGCTCTAGATAGCTCATGTCTAACATTACATAAAATACATTGCTTGTATTACTAATTCAGAACGTAGTGCTGTATTGCATGACTGTTGAAACTCCACTAGCATCAGGTGATACAGGTAAAACAACACCAGCAACATGTTATCGCCAAGGCCACGCCCCCTTTTGGGGGAAATTAACATTAACAAATTAACAGACTTTCATTCTAAGCTCTGGGACACATAAGATACGTGAATATTTACTGTCAATGTGGTAAATCCCTTAATGATGCTGGTAACTGCTAGCTAACATTAGCTTGGGTGCTAGACTACTGCAGTACAGTCATACAGTCTGGCAGCATCAGACTGTCATCACCAGCGATCAACTTTTTGTTTTTATTCAGGTTTTTGCATGTGCTCAAGTTCAGACAACTTCACAAAACAATCATTAGACATGTCATAAAACAAACGTTTCAAAATTGTAATCCAGACACATTAAATTGAATTGACATTTACAGGATCTTTGATTTTCTGTCCCCTGAAAGGGGCGTGGCCTTGATGTTTTTTGAAGTAGGTCACCTGTATGTGCTGGTCTGGTCTATTGGCATATGCAGCTGGTTGGCAGCTGAAATGTATTAACAAGCGAGTAAAGTTAGCAGTCTGTTTTTCCACAATGGCACGGGAAATGTGAATCATGTATGGCTGTATCAATTTTGAGCTATAGGTTACCATATTGTAGAATAACATGAAACATCTTTATTCAGTGTTTTTACTGGTTTAAATCACCTCACGTCTGTTTGTTTTGGAGAGGAAGAGACTTCTGCGAATAATTCGGCTGCCGGTAAAAACCTAATAGGGAATTCGAGCTTGGCACATGGGAAGAGTTTCAGCTGGTTGTAATCTCCAATCCTGCTAGAATCCACTAAATCCTAGATACTACTTCTTTAAAAGAGTAGTTTCCTTTAATCTTTAATAATGTGTCACTTACAAAACAGGCTTGATATGAACTTAAGCTTATATGCTTTATATTGGTTTAAATCTACAGAACTTTGTTTTAAATCCAGGGGCAATCCCAGTGTTTCCAAAGATACCAATGATACCAAACTTCTAGGGAAATGTGTACCAAATTATCCACAAGAATCATCTATACAGAAGTTGTCTTTTTATTTACATGGTAAAGTCATACAAAGAATGTACATGTAGTGAATTCCAAGCTTAGTGTGAAATAAAAGGAGAATTTTTCATGTTAAGGCTATGTTGAGAAGTGTTAACATTAATATTATTTAAAAGTAGAAAGTGATAGTTCACCTCTTTGAGGGTCTCTGTCTGTCACTTGTCCATACCCATTTATTCTTTAAATCATACCAGGCTGGCATCCTGCCACTAAGAAACTCATTAGTATTCAGTCTTATGCCATTGAAGGGAGAGATGAGGTTCCCTTATTCCTTTACACCATAACAGAAAAGAAAGACAGGACACACATAGACACATAAAAAAACAAAAAAAAAAACAAACAGATGCCAGCGTGGAGCATCTTGGGTGCTATCTGAGGAGGATCTCTCCACACAAAGGGACATTCATTGGTCTGCCAAGTATCTGTGGAGTGCAGGAACAGACCCTAGACTCTAGCGACAGATGATGATCTTATCGAGGGAGGGGTGGGGCGTTGGGGGTAGGTGGCGTTGGGGGGGTGTGGAGGGTGAAGGTGGTGGAGAGGGGTTGGTTGGGATTCGGAGGAGGGGGTACAGCTCTTGAGCCACATCACGAGCCCTGTTTTGCCAAGTGTGTGGCATTTGAGAATTGGATGATGAGGAACGTTGAAGAGAGAACACAGGCGCTGGGTTTGTTAAATCTCCTAATAGCCCATTATGAGCTTTCCTCTCGGTTCAGTCTGTCGTTTGCAGTTTGACGGTTTCAACACTGTGACTTCTGTATTAGTACAAAAATGTATTTGTAACAGAGTTGGGATTTTGGGGGCTTGAAAGAAATTGAATTATCACCATGACATCAAGAGTTTTTGCAGCCGCAATTATGAAAATTGTCAGTAGCCCTGCTGATAACAGAACACATCTGTCAGTATATTTTTTGCAATATAACTAAACCTGTAAACGCTCATAGAGAACATACAGACATTGCATGAAGGGAACTCATTATTCATCCACGGGTGTTTTTGTGGAGATCTTCCACCAGTATCTGCAACAGATGTGACAAGCCATCTGTGAGCCAAGGTCCTCAGGCAACATTTGGTGTGAGATGCACACAACTGGCACCTAAACATGGTGGACCACAAACTGCACAAATTGAATCGTACCCCCCCACCCCCCACCCTTCTTGCACCTACACTACCCATTACCCCCATTTCACTCCGAGCATCCCACCCAAAACAGAAAGAAAGGGGAAAGGAAAGGAATCAGAATCGTTGGCTGGGGATGGCTTGAGCTGTTTGTCAAGCGGGGCTAAACAGGAACTTGCATCCAAGCGGTTAAAGGCCGTGGGTCTTATCTGAGGACAAACAGAATGCATCAAGCGGTGGCTGTTGCTCTCAGTGATGACGACCAGCTGTGCACCAATGTTTAATTATTTCTCTGTAATGAGCTTACCCACCTTCCACTGCAGCACCAGGAAGACAGCATGCAACAGCAGGAACACGGGAGGGGAGACGGAGTGAAAGAAAGAATAAGATAACGCTGTCCAGATTATCTTATTTTTGGGCCTATTCCAAAACTGTGCCTGCATTTTTTCTAAAATATACATAAATGTTTAGACAGTGTTGCATAGACCAATTATCTATCTTATTTATCTACCTTTGACAAAGATTTACTAAACAAGTGAATTTTTATTGTGGGTGACATTTAGCTTTTCATTGTTAACAGAGTGACCACCACTGATGAGTATATGATCAGCAAGGTGTCCTTTGTGGTGGGTATTAACACCAGCTTGATGTTTTGATCATGTTTATGCATGCAAAGGAGCACATAAGCGCACATTTCCATACCGGCAGAACAGACCGACACAATGGCGTGCTGCAGATACACGGCTGATATTTACACAGTAGAACAGGGCTGAATAGGTCATTATACCACATATGCATCAGAAAGTTCAGTGATCACTTCAGCCCATTCAGCATGAACCCAATGCCCTGAATACTTATTAACCACATGTGTGAACAAATAGGTTCAAAGACACAATGTTAACAACTCATGTAGAGTTTAATAATACATTAGGATTATTAGCCTGGCTAGATAATATAAAGTTGGTAGACTGGCTTCAGTTGAAGGATCCCAGAACAGTAGATCCAAGACACTGGTCAGATTCAACTTAATCAGAAGGAGTAGAAATGTAGAGCCACTGGACATAACAATCATGCATTGCTACCAAGCAACCTCTAAGGCTGTAAAATGAAGCCAAAGCCGAAGTGCCAAAAACTGCAGTTCACTGAATGGCCACTTGAGGCTGGCTCCTAAACAGACTCAAGCCCTACATACCCCCATGCTAAAATGTACAAATAAACAGCAGGGATAAACATATTTACAGCCTGGTACAAAGAAAACGTTTTTGGTCTCTATAGCTAATTTCAACATTTGTGAAACCTGTGGGGGGTGAAATTTTTTTAACTCACTCATTTACATCCTATCAAGGCTTGAAGTTACGCATATTTATGTGCCAGGTCACCTGAGTGATAGGCTATTTGGAGGCCTCACCGCAGTCTATGAGTCGCTGCCACCTCTTGCGACTCCATAGCTCCAGTGACCAAATATGGTCAGTTCTGGCTCCAAAAAAAACAAGATGATGACAGCCGAAATGCTGAACTGAGGCGTCAAAATGGCAGTCAACAAACCAATGGGGGATGTCACAGTAGCTACTGTACATCCATTATTTTATACAGTCTATGATCACTACCGGTAGCAGTAGCCTGCGTATGAAATATTTAGGGAGCACTGATAAACTGTAATGTCTACTGATAGTTTGCATATAAGGTATATAAGGACAATTTGATTTGAAGCTACAGAAAATAACCAGGGTTACACTCAATGTTTCTTACTACTAAATTAGACAGAACAACTTTTCCTTCTATACTTTATGTATTGAATAAATTTAATTTTCTCAATACAGTTAGAAAGAAAACCCTCTTCTTCTTCTTCTTCTTCTTCTTCTTCTTCTTCTTCTTCTTTTGTTAGGCTATATTTACACAGATTAGACAGAGCGAGCAGAAACAATTTGCACAAGTCAAAAAAAGATATATTCTGATTAAATGTTTTGGGGCATGTAAACATACAACTTATCAAATCACTTTATTTAGAGTCCATGTAAACAGTTCAGTTGGAATCTCTAACCAGAATGATTTCAGTTAGATTGAAGAAAAAATGTCGATGTAACCACAGCTAATGATGATATTCTGTAGTGACCCTGATCTCTGACCTCCCAAAGGTCAGTCCATGGATCAAATGCTCATACATGATGGAAGCCTGATAAAAGTCTTGGTCCTAAAAAGATGTCCTTTGTTTGAGTTTGTGGAACTTCTTGTGTCCAGAAAGTTTAGAAAACCAGAACTTGTAGCTACAGATGTCTGAATCATCAAACTTCCTCTAACAGGGTTCTCAGAGTTGTCAAGGCAACCAGTCAGAAATGTACAGTGGAGAATTTTCCCTTTGTGACACACACACACACACACACACACACACACACAGGGAAACATCCTCTCTGGTAAACTATGTCACGGCCTGCCATGGGGTTTATCATAACTATTTGATTAATCACCATCCCAAAAAAGTACACTGAATCTAAGAGATAAGATAGCGGGGGGTGACAGGGAGGTGAGCACCGGTAGTTCTAACAGTGCTATCCGGTTTCACTGTTAATTAACTGGAGCTCTGCACAGCACTAACAAGGGCCTAGTCTTCCTGGAGCAACAGAAATAGGCCTGCCACAAGCTGCTCTCGCCAGCCAGCGAGCCTGCACTGTCTCACAGAGATTATCTCAACACAAGACACCTTTCAAGTAAGGTTAGCGCGCCATGTGTCTGAGGAACACCATCAGATGGATGCTCACTTGATTTGCTTATCCATTTTGAAAAAGCTTGGCTTTAACCTTCACTGTTTACTGCTGGGCTTTGAGGCAATAAAGTGATCGCACATGTAGGTTTGCGGGGAAAGGACAATGAATGAACGTCACTGTGATTTGATGTGGAACTTGTGTGCTATATAGAGCACTATAGCTGACTGCTTCTGGTGTGTTTTTAGGGGAGCTGGATGCGTTCCTTAAAGATGGCGAGCGTCGGATCCACAGCCGACAGCAGCTCCCCGTGGGGACAACATGGGGACCCTTCGAGGGGAAGATCGAGATGAGCACTGACAGCCCAGCACTGGTACGTCCTTGTTTTAGTCAACTACTGGATCATTTTGAATATTTGGGTACCACTGTGTAATATTAGCCAACCCCAACAAGACGGGCTCAAAACAATGGTTAGAAATGAGTGGATTAAATGGATGTCATCACAGAAGGCTGAAGTTAATAAGATCAGAGTGATTGAAAGTTATATACAGCAAGAGGACCCAGACTCAGCAAAACAAATCTTATCTGGCGCACCCTTCCTTTTTTTTCAGGCCTAAACAGAAAGTAGCTGAACACTGTTTGTCTTTAGCTTCGTCTGTGGCTAAGAGGCCACTGCCAGAGAATCTCAGACGAGGTTACCAGTTCAGCAATGCAGTTCTGTGCCTGATCATGCAATGCTTAAAATGAGCAGTGAAGTTTTAAAATCAATCCTAAAACAAACAGAAAGCCAGTGTAAAGTAGCTAAAACAGCTGTAATGTGATTAGAGCTTTGATTCTCTGCCCAAACCCAATTGGTTGGGCCGTAATTTCTCAATATTCCCCTGGGCGTGAATCGGTTCAGGGTTCTTGCCAATTTCCTGGTGTTAGAGCGTTCTGTTTCCATATGAATGAACGGTTAAGTTTCACTTTCACTTCGCTTGTCGCTCTGCTGCTCCATATCCAGAGTACGACAGAGGGTGTGGTGCTCTGAACTGGACGGTATATTCCAACAGTGACACAATTTACGAACAGTCCAGTTTGTGCCAGAGTGCATTTTGGCACATGGAGTGGCTATTTACAAATGCACTTTAGCTGACTTTAGCTTGTAATAAATGTTTTTATATGAAATTACTGGGGAAATTCAGTTTTTAATTGGACTCTGGCCCAAAACTGCCGCCATGGTTTGGGCTTGGGTCAAGCTTGGACAGCAAGTATGTGGGTTCATGTAGGTTCAGGCCTGATTTTTTTTTTTTTAAAAAAGCTTAATGAAAGCAAGGAAAAAGAGCATTGCAATAATCAAGACGTGAGAAAATGAAGGCATGTATGGCAGCTGTAGTGTCCACTCATTGTTTGCATCTTTGCAATGTTCTTAACTTGGAATCCTGGGTCTCGCGTTAGAACATGATGCAGGCCAATACTAAAAATGTCTATTTGTAAGATTTAGCTGAACAAAGGGGTTAGCTATCGAGTTTTTTTTAGAATAAGTTAGACTTTATTGTGTGTCATAACAGTGTCATAACAAAGTCAGAGGGCTTTATTTGTAGGTGAGGTATACCTTTAATGTTCCTGATGGGCAATTTGAGAAACAGACAGTAGTCATGAGTACAACAAAACATATGCTACAAATGCATAAAATGTATCCAGTATCCCACACTGTCAGGGGTAAATCATGGACATTAAGGGTCCACTTATATATAATGAGGCATACTTTGTAAGGTGTCTTTTATAAATGGATTTTGGTAGGTGGTCAAACTCTTAATTGGTGGGGTGGACCACATGATGTCATTATAAATGATTTGCTTCAGATGGATTAAATAACAATAACTGATTATTAACTATGATTACACGATGAGTTACAGCTTTTAATGCCTTTCCAAAGTATACCTTATTAAAGGGTAAGTTCAAACTTTCACAACCTGGACCCTATTTTACCATGTTTGTATGTCTAAGTCACTGAGATGGTAGCTGCAAAACTGGCCGCAATGCTGTCACTTAAATGTCAATGACATGTTTATTATTTTAAGTGTATGACAACATAGGATCCCTACAGAGATAGACATTTTTGTTAAAGGGTAAGATCCTTTTCTGTCTAACTAGAAACAGCTCCGAAATCTCTACCGCCAAATGCACCAGACTTTAAATGTGTATTAATTTTGTCACTGTAAAACACACTTCATTCAAACTCGACAAAAACAAAATATAACTCAGAAAAAACATCTTGATTCATATTTTCACTGTTCCAGCAATTGCCAGCTCTAGTTTAGTAGAAATAAACCCTTAATTCATCCAGTTAGAGGTGAAAAAATGCTGACTGTATACACAGTAAAATTACCGTTTATTTAGATACGGTCCAGTGGAATTGGCATTTGCAATTCGGGGTCTGTCTCTGTAGGGATCCATACCATAAGTTTTCAAACGCTTAGAATAATAACCTGAGCATGTCAGTAACAAAAACAAGCACTTTTAGTGGATGAAAATGTGACGATGTGAATGTGTCTCAAGTGGTTACATTGCAGCCTGTTTTGCCACTGCTGGTTGCAGCACTCTGGCTCAATACTGGACCAGTTTCAAAAATTGTTGTTCCTATTAATCATTGAGACACAAAAACATGGGGAAATAGGGTCCAGGTTGAAAAATACCAAACTTACCCTTTAAAAAGTGTTTGTTGTTTGGACTAAATGGATAATTAAAACCTGCAGTGATATCACTTTATTTGGTCAAACTTTGCCTTTAGCAGCCATAGAAAACATGATTACCAGCAAGTGCGACATCTAAGGACCATATTAATGACAATTCCCATGACATTCAAACCTATTGAGGTGACTCTTCTGGGATCCGACTGGCCCCCAACAAAAGCCTTTGAAGTGCATCCATTTTAACCATTCAATCTGCATATTTTATTACAAAACACTTTAATTGGTGGATTTTGAGCTCAGTCCAGGCTTCAATTGAATGAAGTCACAATCCATTATTTTTGATGTTAGCCTGCTCACAGCAGCTTTATATCTCTTGTTTCAAAGATCCCAGCAGAGGCTTGTGTTGACCTGCTGCTCTGGTGGAGTGACAAACCCTCCATGGGTTTGATATTCCATTCTGCATTTGGATTAATTAAGAAATTCCTATTAAAATGTAACCAAGCTCACATTCATCCTGTTAAGAAACATAAGGAAAAGTCCGCGAGGATTTTGGACTCAGAGGCCCTTCCCCCCATTTTTCCAGATTCCTTAAACACATAACTTTATTAAATCATTTTCGGAGCAGTTTCGACTGTTTTCTAAGCTCCCTTCGTGGTTTTGAAGTCATCAGTGGCTTTCAATAACTCAGGCCGTATTATAGCCATGAAATATGGCTTCTCTCAGGGTAAAGCCAGTTATCCTTGGGCGGAAAAGTGATTTGACAGAGCAACACCTCAAGTTGCCTTCCAAAGTAACACACTCCATATATTTCTCCAGCAATCTCTGCATGAATTTCCCTGAAAAACATCCAAAGTCAACCTTCAACTGTCCCCCAAATGACCTGCACACTCACCAAGCTGTGTCATATAAATTATCTCTGTGAACTGTTTGTTGCTTGGGTGCTTTTCTGTAGATGCAAACTTTACAAATTCATCCCCTGCTGAACTAGATGCATAAACTGATTGTTGCTCTTGGCGAGAGTGAAACGTTCTTAACTAACTGCCCTCTGAGGAATTCATCGCTGCTTTCCAGATCCTCCTCAGGTTTTTTTTTTTAAGCGTGCAGGTGCTGGTCATCACCTGTAATAGGCTGTGGAAGGGTTACAGAATATGCCAAACCTCCCTCGCAATTAAAAGCCGAGGAAGAAGCTTTGGCATATTGCCTTTAAGGATCTCATGTGTGTCTATTCTCCTGGGGGCCCTTTCAATGCTTTGCTGCTTGCCCTCCTCCTCTCCGAAGTTTCATCTCTCAAATGGGGTACTGGCTGTTAGCAGCTTCTCACTATCTCTCATTAAAGGCTAGGTCAACCCAACTGGCATGTTTTGTTTTATTGAGCCTCCTTTTAGGGTTCAGTATAACTTTTTTTACTTTGTTTCTTAAGCCAGAAAATATCAGTCAATTCCAGTATTTTCGCACATCATGAGGGAATCATCTCATTTACAGTAGCATAGTTTTATTTTCTTTTTTTATTGAGCTGTTGCCTTGTTAAACATGCAGCCGTTGGCAACATCCCTAATGTGGTGCTGCATTTATCTCAGTTATTTCAGTGGGAGGCGAGGGAGTTGTGCAAATCTTCAAACACTGACACATCAAGACAGGAACAAACCCTGATGCCTCACCTGGAGAGGGAAAAGTTGAAATAGCAAATGCGAGTGTGAGGAGGGAAAAAAGAAGGAGAAGGAGAAGGGGGGGAAAAAGCCTGGCTAGTTTTGATGCATGTCAGGGCGGCCAGTGCTGCAGAGCCAGGTCAGAAGGCGGTAGAAAGCGTTTGAGGTAGAAATAAAGGCTCATTGCTTCATGGGTCTCTACCTCAGCTAGGAGGCACTCTCAGTCATTCTTATGAAGTGTGACCTCCACAGACTATTAAATCTCCTTTTACTCTCTTAGATTTTTTGAAACCATAGAGGTGAATGAATTACCCGAAGGCAGCCAGGTAGATGGCAGGAGTGACACCTCTCTCGTGCCTGAAACACATGACCCGCTGGTGAGATATTGATATGCCCTCTCTGAAATCAAACATATTTTATCCCTTCATCCAGACACGTCATTTAAGATATGACTTTTTAGAGGTCAAGCTATTTTTGTCGAGCCGCTGCGTACGGTGCACAGGTCCGTTTCTCAATCCTTGGCATCACGCCCAGAGAGGGACTAAAGTGTAATGACTCCTTAAAGTGGCTTACAGTAAATAATGAAAATACAGTGAATTTAAGCAGCTTTTGCATTAAACTGGACGTGAGCAGCACTTTGGCACAAGCAGAGCCGTTTAGGAGCAGAGTAGGTCCGGCTGGTGTCTGGGGAGTAGTCCTGTGGAGTCTGATGGAGAGGTGGGTAAAGATGGGAGGAGGAGAGGAGGAGGGTTACTGGTCCCTAGAGGCAGCAAATGGGAGCAGGAGCTGGCCTAGCTATATGTGCTGTGGCGTGGGAGCTGATGTGGGCTGGCTGCTGCTGGTGGACGACAGGCCTCAGTAGCTGACCGGGAGTGATGGATGATGCTGAGAAAGAACGGCGAGTGGAGCGTTACATGCAGTTGTCCAGACAGGCCTGGAAAGAGAGGTATAAAGCTTGAAAAAGAAAGAATGAAAAGCGAGAGAGAGGGAGGGGAGAGAGAGGAAGCAGGAAAAAACAGAGGGGAAAAAGCATGACAGGAAATCTGGGCATCTGCAGGACAGAGATAGGGTCACATCTCGACCGTTTATCAAAGAGGAAAGCAGATTTCACAGCTGATGGGTCGGCCGTGGCAGGTCTGTAGACCCCAGGGGCTCAGCTTGGCATGAGGGACTGGAGTTATAGTTATTGCTGTTGCAGACCTGTTAACACAATCACATTGCGCTGTATTGGACAGTTCATATGCCTGGCCTTACTGTGGTATTTTTATAGGTTCTTTATCACTCTTGGATCATACAGACTAAATACGTTTTAGTCCAAATACGGAACCTGTTTCCATGTTGATATTTTTATAAGACGATAACAGACTGAGATGTAACCAAGGCAGCCTTAATTGGAGAAACAGAAAGTTAAACAGTCTAAACTGAAAATTAAGCAGCTGGACAGGCTTAGAGCACTTTGTAGCAAGTAAGGCAAAGGTGAGCGAGGCAGAGGAGGTGGGGGCTCAAAGCTAGTAACAGACAGCAAGACAAAAAATAAATCCTTAAAGAATAAAACACCCAAGAGTTGGCGTTGTGCTGCTGTTGTCAGCCGCTTTCTCTGCTCTGTTCCTCTTCCTCCTCCTCTCCTCTCCTCTCCGTCTGACTGATGGAGCTGCCAGAGTGCTGTCTCATCCCTCACTTCTCTCACTGATCAATCAGACCATTAGACTCCAATTACAGCCGCAGCCCCGGCGCAGGTGAGCGACGAGCACATTCAGCCGGCTGCCGACAACGCCTCCGCCCGGCTTCCTCGCACTCTCCAAATTAACGCAAATTAATAGTGACACTCAGACATAAATGTCTGCAATCGAGGGGCTAAATTAACAGTCTGGGTCGAAGCTATTGAGTAGCAGGTGTCTTTAAAAGCGGTAATTACCTATGCTGGACAGAACCGGGAGGAGAAGGTGGCCCACGGTTTGCCTGGAGTAAGAGGCCTGGCCCCGGTGAGCCTGGCTCCCATTGTAGGTGTTAATAATTGATTGGGAGGCGAGCTATTAATGAGCAGCAGATTTAGAGCTCTGTTGTAAATGTGTGTTGATGAGGGTGTTGCCGCCTCTTGTACAATGCCTTACCAATGCTAATTACTGGGGCTTAGTCAAGGTGCACTGTAATGAGTCTGGATTCAATAGAATTGTGGTCTGTATGTGTTTTGAGGGCCTTTTAGTGCAAATTACATGGTAATTGTGATGCAGAAGACTTGCTTAATTCCAGATTAAGATCTATCAGGGCATTTTTTTTATCTTGTCCTCTATCTTAATATACTTGTTGTATACAAGCTACATTTGCTGTGAGCGTGGGTTTATGATAAAACAAATCTACTACTCTAATCTCTTTTTTCATACAAGAGTCATGTAACAAAGGCAATGATGCGGAAGGATGCATAATAAAAGTCAATAAGTGCTATAGGCTAATATAATATAATAGCCAATTTAGTCTTAACATAGTATTACAGAATTACCCTTGAATCAAACATCATCATAGTCATAATCATACTATGTTTTATGTTGTTCATATAAAGGCTAGGTGGAATATTTAGTGTTTTAGAAAAGCACTTAAGAAGAATACCTCTGTTACATTTTTGTCTCAGCCTGTGGTTTGGAATTATTAAAGATACAAAATGAGCCCTTCATAAATTCTCTTAAATCTACTGGTGTTAAGTCTCACACATATTTTTGCTAAAATGTGCATGAGAGCATAGCTATTAAATGCTTGCACATGTGCACAACGTCAAATGTGTGTTTTGGGTCACACTGTGGTGTCTGTGTATGTGTGGGAGGGCATGTGCGAGCGCCTCGGCGTGCGCGTGCAGACTGCTTGCTGTTTTTGGCTGTGAACAGAGAGCTTTAGCTTGTAGACTACAGAGGAGCGAAAATGTCAAGATACTGTCCTAATTTTCACCTGGGACAGAGAGAGAGGCAGAGGCTGTCAGCCGATGGAGTGTGATTATTGTGTAATTTAGTACAAGGGTAGGAATATGGGCCTGTGCAACCAAAAAATGCTCCAGAAATTATTCAGCCCATCACTCAAGCCATTTATCTCACCCCTTTTTGCCCACCCTCTCCCTCCAATATGTTTATTGTTAGCTACCCCTAAACTTTAACAAGTGGTGGCAGATTTTTCTGTTTCAGAAATTATATTTTTCTTCTTGTCATTGCTTCATTAATCAAGAGGAGGCATTCTGAAAAATGTTTTGTTTTGGAGGCTGCAATCTATTTTGTGTGTGTGTGTGTGTGTTGTAGTTAATCTGCGCCCGTGGCAGGTTTCCCCTCCGAAACGCAGCGCTAAGCAGCGGTATCGCAGGCCTATTGTTGTAGCCTCTGTCATAGCAAGGAGAGCCTGATGCAGGCCTGGGCTCGCCTGATAAGGAAAAGAGGATTCAACATGGCTGGAAAGGAGAATCAGTGGGACTTGAGAGTGGAGTACGGATGGGGCAGATGCGCTCGCACACACACACATACACACACATACATACAGACTCGCACAGACATACAGAACGATGCACGCATGTTCTACACACATACAGTCACACATGAGCCGACACACACACAAATCATCACCATCATCACACTGGCACATGCCCAGGCAATTATTTACAGTAACATCCAATTACATATGCAAGAAGGCACCCCAGGATAGGACCTCTCTGTAGCATAGCTGCTAAATGGCACACACACATGCACATCCTGAAATATGCATGCATGCACATAAACAAACAAACCATTAAACTAAAAAAAAAATGTCCAAGTCCAAACATTTTGATTTATGTTTGCATTTAAAGGTGGCCTGTGCTTTCTATCTGTAAGTCACACTGTCTTGGATATGGTTTGAAAACGCCAGACATTATCAGGACTAACAGGATTTGAATTTCTGTGTTGGACACACAAATAATTTTGGCACAAAGAATGTGGCTTCATCTAATGAAATAATGGGCCCAAATTTTAGGCGGAGAACCAATTTGTGATTGCATGCATCAATTATTTCTTGGGTTTAAACCAATATCAGGGCTGGGGTCTCTTCAGATGGGTAAAATGGTAATTATCTGGCCTGCTTTCCCTCGCACAGTGTCATCCATATATTTATCGATGGCATTATCGATGGTTTTCATGTTCTTACATTAAACGGGGGGGACATCAAAGTAAATGCTATTGAAGTAGCCCTTTAAATCTGGGCTTTTCAACACAGATCAACATGACATTGATGTCTGTTTGTGAGTCAGATGGTAATGGATTGCAGACTGTGGCAAAAGAAACTCGCTACCATTGTTTTTGTTTTTATTATTGCCATACACATTTCTATATGTTTCCCAAGCCTGCACTTTAAAAGTTTCCGTGTGCACGGCTGGAAGTCATTGCCGCCCACAGCTCCATGTATTAGCCGCGAAGCACTCAGTCAGTCAGCTAGTCAGAGCTATTATGGCCACAGCCGAGCTCCACTGTTTGAGAGATAATGCATGGTTGACTTGATCTACAAGTGAACCTGACATTTTGCTGTCCTTACATCACAACACAACTACCCAAACTGATATGGCAGGTCCCCTGATAAGCAGAGCAGGACTCACTGATTTGCTTTGTGCTCACTGTAATGGCTGCATGGTTTCCTCAAACATGCCCAGGATACAGTGACTAGATCAACACACATGTTAAGACAGGGACCATTTGCAGCATAATTCAGTGTTCACTGTTTTAATGATTTTTGAGTAAGTGTAGCATTCAGATCTATAAATACGTTATTTTCTTCTCATAATTACAGCAAATGGTGCTGAAACTGAAACCATGGGTGGAAGTGATGGTGGCAGTATTTTCCAAAAAATAGGACCATATTTCTCAAAAACCAGGTTGCTGATATCACAAGGATCAAAGCTTTTCTCTTTATCTTCTAAAATACAAGATAAACATTAAACACTGACAGTATCCTTTCACTCCTCTATACTTTTGCTTTCATCAAATTAAAAGCACCTTTATGCCACTTAATACTTCCACTCCAAAACATTTCAGAGGGAAATATTGTGCTTTTTACTCCACTACATTTGTCAGACAGCTGTAGTTACTGGCTAGGCTGTAGGATTTGTTTTAAAATCTGAGGGAACACATATGAAATAGTGGGGTTTGGGGTTCTGCTGCCAGAAATTTTTGATCAACACTTAATTTTTGGCTTTCTGGTGAATTTTAAGGCACCAATTTGTGCCTTTTCTGCATCAGTTTAGGGTGTAAATGTAATGTTTAAATGTTTCATGTTTAAAATGGGGGGACAAATGCACATTCTAAATATTGAAGGGGACTTGTTCCCTGTGTCCCCCCTGATATCTACACCCTGATAAGTGGTGACTGGATACTTTGCAGATTTAATATAAACAATTAATTACCTTTTAAAATACAATGTAATTATATAGATTAAATTTAAACCTTATAATGTAATATGTAATCTTGGAACACTCAGAAGGATATTATTTCTGCAGAACGCATGATTCCCCATTGACACTTAAAGTACAATTAGTATCTGTTTAACTAGGATTTTGAACGTAGGACTGTGGCCGGTGACAGAGTATTTTATTTATTTACATTGTTTTTTTGCTACATTTACTTAACTAGGTAAAGGATCTGGATATGTTTGCCACCACAGCCTTTTTCCTGTTTCATGCAATATATCAGTGGTGGAAGACGTACTCAGATCTTTTACCAAAGTAAAAGTGGTAATACCACAGTGTCACAATACTCTGTTACAAGTGCAAGTCCTGCATTCAAAATCTTACTTCAGTAAAAGTAAAAGTATAAGAAAAAAATATTCTTATAGTGTCAAAAGTAAGTACTCATTTTGCAGAATGGCCCATTTCAGAATTATACAAAGTATTTTATATTGGATTGTAATTACTGAAGGATTAATGTGGATTAACTTTAAAGGCTAACTTGAGTATCATTTAACCTGGACCCTGTTTTGCCATGTTTTTGTGTCTTAAGTGACTAATGGAGACAAAACTTTTTGAAATTGGTTCAGTATTGAGCGAGGGGTCTGCAGCTTGCAGCCGTGAAACAGGATGCAATGTAATGTTAATTGGCAATTGTGCACCATCAATGTAGGTCCACCAAAAGTGCTTGTTTTTTCCACTGACAGGCTCAGATTATTTCTCTAAATGTCTGAAAACATTATGGAAGGGATCCCTCCAGAGATAGACCTTTTTGTGAAAGTGTAAGATCCTTTTTGTTTCACCATAAACAGCCACGAAATCACTATTGTCAAACCCACCAGTCTCCATTTAAATACACATTTTATTATCATAAAACACACTTCATTTAAAGTTGACAGAAACAAAATAAAACTTTCAAAAAGCTGTCTTTGTTTGTCTCTCCACTGTTCCAACAATCACCAACTCTGGTTTGGTTGAAAAAAAACAAAACAGAATTCACCCAGTGTGATGTTAAAATATGCTGGCTCTTACCCACTTAAATTATAGTTTATTTAAGTGGAATCTGGTTTTCAGAGAGCGATTGCGGAACTGTTTCTGGCAAACAAAAATGATCTTACTTCTATCACTGTAGGGATCTTTTCCATAATGCTGTCAGTCACTTAAAATAACAATCTGAGCCTGTCAGTGGCAAAAACAAGCATTTTTTTTACTGATGTAAACAAATGCCTAGAGTGGTTATGTTGTAGCCTGTTTTGTGGCTGCTGGCTTCAGCTCTTACTGGACTAATTTAAAAGACTGTTGTTCATATTTCTCACTTAGACACAAAAACATGGGGAAATATTGTCCAAAATGAAAAATACCAAAGTTAACCTTTAACGTTGCAGCGGGTAAAGGTGGAGCTCATTTCAATGACAGTATACTATACTGCATTGTAGCTTAATCTATGATAATAATTAATTTAATAGTTGATTTATATTTTGTATAAATAATCTATATCTGCAAAGCAACTCAAGCTGTCAGATAAATGTAGTGAAGTAAAAAGTTCAATATTTGCTTTCAGTTGCAGGGGAGTAGAAGTAACATGAAATGAAGTAAAGTACAAGTACCCCAGAATTGCACTTTTTTTATTATTTACATTTCACCACTACATAAAATAATGTCTGCCACAGACTTCTATCCAAATCTGATTTGGTTGCACTTTCTACAACATTCATTCTAAGTATTTCAATTCCTGAGATAATTTACGAAAGCTAAAATGTTCTTCATGTTGCAATTTATTTATTCTCTGCCACTTTTTCTGTAGAGGGTAGATCCATATTAGATGAATGTGTGTCATTCTGCAGATTTCACACTCAGGAAACATTGCCCACGTCCCTGTAATGACACAGCTCCATCCTCACAGACTCTGAAGATGTGGCCATACTGTAACAGACATACCCTCACAGACTCTGAAGATGTGGCCATACTGTAACAGACATACAAGCAGTTGTCGTCCTGCAGCAGTGTGTTTAGTCATTGCTCAGCAGCAGCAGCAGCAGCAGCAGCAGAGCAGGACCAGTGATGACTGAAAGCCCCAGTGAGGCTCCAGGTCCTAGGGGGCCACTCCTCACACCCGCAGGGCTTGAGGGTGAGCTGGGTGTCCCTGTCCCCCCTCACAACTCTCTGGGTGTTTGCTGTCTGCTTGTGGCCCATCAGGGAGCGACACAGTCTGGATAGCGAACTGTCACACTGAAGATGTACTGTTTGCATGCTTATGTTTTCTGTACATCGTAAACCCACACAAACAGCTTGACATGAACATTAACATTCATGAACAACTGTTCCATTTGGGATAGCATAACACTTAAACAAGTCACACGCTATCACTTACACACTTATCTCGAGAGTTTTAGGAATTTGAATGGCTGCTTGCTCGCAGCAGATTTGCAGAGATGCTTCTTTAGTTGTGCTATTACAAACAAATAAGCAAAGCTAGGTTTCAGTCTGTACAGCATGTTAGTCTGACAGGCAACAATAGTCAAGCTTAGAACTCCCTGGCTTCACACATATCGCCTTGTTTTTACAGTACGCAATATGTCTTCCCAAATGAATGATTATCCAACACTTCAATACACAACAGACCTCTATTGCAGCAAAGGCGCAAGAGGAAGAAGAAGAACAAGAAGAGGCAAAAAGAAAGAAAAGTGAAACAAAGTTGAGTGGTGCCAGCTGCTTTGCCATCTGTCACTGTCATGGCTGCACTTGTGATATGTTGAAACAACTTTCTTGAAAAGTGGTGCAGATAATCCTCAATTGTTTCCATTTGCAAGCCCCTGATAGTCCTCTCGGTCTTTCAGTACAAAGTGAGTTCAGAGCGGGGCTCGATGGTTACTTGAAGTTGGCTGACCAATCTCTCTATTAGCTGTGATTGTAGAATATAAAGCTGCTGTCCTTATCATCTCTTTTAAAGCAAGTATAATATTTAAAGTTTCACTCTTCCATGTTTTGCCGCTGGTAATGAGACTTTAAAACATCACCAAAATGATATATGATTTACAGCAAAGACCTTTCTACATAAGCAGTAGTGCCCCCAAGAAGGGGCCAGGGGAGACCCCTGCCCCACCCTTATCCAAACGCTAGCCCCCCCTCGGCAAAAATATTTGGAGGCCGACATCACCTTGTTTAAGAGGCTGTGACACACTCGTTTTAAGCTAAAACAAAGGTCCTGGTATCTTGTGAAACTAGGTGAATTAAGACATCCATTGGTACTAACCATGTTAGCTTAGCTTGGTGAAAAGGATGCTAAATAATGCTCCAAAGTTAGGCCAAATTTTGGTGAGGGAACAGTTGCCATGACCATTTTCAAAAGAGATCCTTGAACTCTCACCTCATGATATCTGAATGAAAATGGGTTCTATGTACCCACAAGTCTCTCCTATACTTGAGAGGTTTTGTTCCCAGTAACTGTTTTGTATATTACATCAATGTACTCCCTCAAATTAAAGCTGTATATTTGTCTTTTTAAGGAGAGGGATAACCAGCCTATTTGAGAAACAGTGAATCACCTGATATGTTCTAGCATCAGTCTGTGCACATCAGATAATTAGTAATATCAACAGTAAAATGAGAAACTAAAGTATATCAGTATGTGATTCCATAACTCTCCATACGTAGTTTTCAGCTAGCCTATATACTACAACAGCATAATCAATTCCTAAAATTCAGTTTTGGCTTTTGGTTTGGCTGTGCCACCCCAAGATTTTCAGGGGCTCTTTCTGGCCACCCCTATGAAAAATTTCAGTGGGTGCCACTTTACAGGAGCATTATCACTCTTAGAAATTCCGCAGTTTTTCTCCTCTCTTTCCCTCTTGTCACATTGGCGAGGGAAGTGGAGAAGCACAGAGGCTTCGCTTGCTTCACCTCCTTCAGAGAAAGAAGGACGGCCACCCTACAGGGAGGCAAACCCCTGCTGGTAGACCTTGATAAGTCCTCGCTGTCCCCTGTCCTGGCCTTAGCCCTCTGATCCTCAGCCTAGTTGGCTCGGGGCCTACCAAAGACAAAGCCCTGTCAAAATGACTCCGGACAGATGAACAAGCGAGCAGAAATTTCAAGTCTTCTGACACACACAAAAAAAAAGGTTAGCATTGAAGATAAGAAAGCCGATAGGTGCTGGAAGAGATGAAGGTCTGGACAGTGTTCATTCGCTCCCTGGTGGTCCGAAACCACCTCATTAGATGGATGTGTATGAGGCTGTCAAAGCAGGAATATTATACCACGGGGTCGTCAGCAAACTAATTGGGTAACAAAGACCATTTCCAGCCCGAGAAACCCATCTTTTAACAGTCAGTGTGCTGAGACTCTGATAAGAGAGTTCACGTCTAATGCATTTAGCGAGGGGCGAGTTCACCATCTTTATCTTATTTACTTAACTTGGTGTAAATATTGTTGGTCTTTTTACGGTGGATTTAGTCAGACCCCATTTCTCTGAAGTGCACCCAGGGATCAAACTATTGAACACTCCAGCAATATGGAGATGATCAGGTGGTATGCAAATCACAGATACCTTTGTTCAGTTGGTTAGTCATTAGAACAAAGTTACATGTGATGCATTTCATGTGTTTCTTCTCTTTGTTCTTTGTCTCAAATGTTTTTTAAAACTTGTTCTTCTTTGTGTTTATTGTAATTATTATTCTCTACACTTTGATATAGATAGAGCTCAGTTTCTAAGCCAGGGGTTGAGACTGGCTGCACAGAGTGAGAGAAATATAAAATCACATACAGTAGATGCTATTCTCATGCATCATGAAACTTATAACTCCACCAGAGAAGAGAGGGGAGTTCAAAAGAATATTAAAATCCAATACCTAAAGGGGGGCGCGGAGGTTTATCTAAAGTCAGGGGCTTTATTCGAGCATCATGCCTACTATTTTATTGTTTGTCTTTATTTACTGCCTCTGACTGATCCTAGTCTTCCATGTGTGGTTATGAGAGCAGGGATTTGTTGTGACCCCATTGACTGATTGACTCTTGAGTTCCCTTTCTCCCTCTTTGAAGAAATCCCCCAGTCCGCATGTTTATTCCCGACAGAGAAAGAGTGGTTCTGTCCAGAGAATATGCCACCTGCCATCTTGACCCCCAGGGGCCATGGTAATATCCATACAGGGGAACATTACTGGCTCCGGGTTCCCTATTATGTTCCCTCACACAGCTCCTCGCTGCTCGGGGAGTCAGCCCTAACTTACATGCAAAAGATCAAACAAGTCCTTCCCAATTGAATTCAAATGGGAAAAAATTCCGAGTAATTCAAACAGTGAGTAGTGAAGCGACGGGGCAGCTCTGTCCCCCTGACCAAAGCCAAACACAAGAAGTACACGTGTGCATATGTGCACTCTACCTCCAAGATATGATTAAGTCCTGGAGCACATGCATTACAAATTCAGCTTTCTCTTGTTTACAACTTCAAATACTAGTTCTCGGGACATACGCATTATACATAGTTACGGAGGTACACACACTTTTACTTGTGAAGTTGAATTAAACATCCTCCGCTACAAAGGAAGTTGGGGACATTGTTGTGTGATGCTGAAGGGCTGGGGAAGGAAAGGAAGTTTTGACTGAATTGGTAGAGAGTGCGGGTGATGTAGAATATTAAAGGATAGAAAGGGAGAGATGACAGAGGATAGGAGATGAGAGGAGCGAAGGAAAGGAAATTAACAGAAAGAAGAGGAGAGGAGAGGAAAGGAATAGCAGAAGGAAAAGATTGGAAGGAAAGGGAAGCATATCAAAGGAAAGGAAAAGATAGGATAGGAAAGGAATAGCAAAAGAAACAGGAAAGGAAAGGAGGCAGGGGTGGAGAAAGGGGTTGCTTGTCTTCAGGGCAGGTACAGCTTACACTAAACTGTTTGGCTTTAGAGTTGGAGCACCTCAATGTGCCTGAAGGTCTTGAAGAATGGAGTATAGAGGATAGAGTACCCCCCTCCTTCTGAATCTCTATTCTTCTCTCTTCTCCTCCCTGATTTAGTAAGCAACAGATTTAAAAAATATACAAAAATAATACAACAAAATAGAAATAATTTCTAGATGTGCCGTTAATGATTTAGCATTCCTCCTTAATCAACATCCGGAGCAGCCAATCACCAGTCTGCCTTATTACCAGACACACTAAACATACAGTAATCATGCAATGCCACCCATAGTCAATATAAATACAGCCACTGTGAGCATTTCAATGGAGTGAAATAAGTAATAGCTAATGCAGCACATGAACTTTGATGCTTACAGTCCAGTCAGCAGGATAAAAGGTGATTTAAATGAGAAAATATTTATTCCCCATAGCGCCGCCATGATAGCAGCAGCCAAATAAAGGCACATGCGCACAGTGATGGGTGTCCCTTTAAAGATTCCGGGAACAGCAGTGACTCTCTCAATTTAATCGATTTTAAAATGAAAAGTCAATTTAACAAAGTTGAAAAGAGAAAGATGGGCTAAGGGAAGAAAAAAGCATTCTCTTGCACTCAAGCAGTAAACTAACTGCTGCACAGAGCAGGCAGAGATTTCAGCTGAATTATCTCCCACCTCACATTTGCTCTTAGGCAAGCAGTTTAAAAGCCAAGCGATTGAGCCAGTGATCCAATTTGAAATGCAGAAATGATTAGAGCAGCTTGCCTCATTTCATATCGAAATTCTCTGATTTATGACAGGGCACCAGCCAAGATCTATCTCTAAAGGGAATTAGTGTGCAATTCCTGCATATTTCTGTTATTTAGTCTCCCAATAGCAGATGCTATAGCCTTAGAGAGAGGGAGAGCGGGGGGGAGAAAGAGGGAATGAAAGCAGTATGTAGGTATCTTTTCATTTCAGCAGATGTAACCATGGCCATTTAGAAGAGGAGAAAATGACACAAAAGCAGACTTGAGAAATGAAGGTATTTCTCACTTTATGTAGGATGTTGACCGAGAATCTTATTTCAGGGTGCAATGAAAAACACACGGCGCCTAACTAAGCATATGCACAGCTTCTCCCGGCATGGATAGCAGTGGGAGAACGCAGACTGTGAGGTTGGCTTTGGCTGTTTTATTCAACAAAAAAAGACCCTTGCAACCCATCCATCCTTGAGGCTAAGAAAATATTAATACGCAGAGCGATAACGAAGGCTAGAGGAAAATCTCCCTTAATGAAATTTCCAGTTGACCACATGCAATTTGTTTCATCGCAGTGAACAACTAATTGCAATGGACGTTATCAAGGTGTGAGTGTGCTGTCTGCTGTAAACTGACTGGTAAAACAGGTACAAATCCTTTATCCTCACTCCCATGTTAGAAACAGAGAACATATAAACTTGACATAACCCATACATAAGCTTGTTTCTTTTTTTTTGTTACGTTTATACTGCTAGTATCATCTGAAAAGAACATAGCACTCTAAAATTATTTGGGACATTGTGTTGCAGTGGTAACACAGGGTCAAACAGGGCCGGACGTAGCACATTCAGTGCCCTAGGCTAGCCCCCCCATCCCAAAAAAATTGAATTGTATTATTACATTTTATGTGTCTTGTATTAAATAGAATAAAAGTCGAATTACAAATGACAAAACCAACAAATAAACAACTTAATAACAAACAAAAACATACATGCACATTTGCAATTATCGTCTTCCTTTTTTTTTTGTACTTTGCCCCATGTGGCTTTTCTCTTTGCATGTTGTCCTACTCTAATGCACACCACATGCAATACAATAGGGGTGGGGGGGTGTTTGGTGCCCCCTATGTTGCCTGTAGGAAGATCCGTCTCTGGTAGTGTAATCTAGAGGAGACAAAGTTAAATGTTTTTATCAGCGATTGAACTGAAATCTTGGAAAGTAGTGTTTTATCAGGGGAAAAGGGAAAAACGTGCACTATTCAAAACATGTTAATACCATTATTTGACTGGTGTTTTTGTTTCAAAATGGCACTACTTCATACTGAGTGGGTGTTGAAAGCGGGATGTATAAAGCCAATGAATGTGTTGAGATATTCAGACAGAGTGGTTTTGATCTCTCAGTTGTCTAAATCCTGCAGCTGTGGGATCAAGACGGATACAGTGCCAGTCAGTGACCTTGGTGGAGGAAGAAAAAAAAAGGCCATGAGGAAAATAATCATTCCCACCAAGGTTTGTATCGATTTCACCTGCCCTGACCATGAAGCGGGTTAAGAGTAGCCAGTGGTGGTGAAATGGTCAGCAGTGATATCATTAGCTTGTTGTTTACACAGGGAAGCAGGGAGTTAGAGGAAGGCTGAGTGTCACAAGCCACTTTCTTCTTCACCTCCTTCAGCTGATCAGAGGATCATGGTATCAAGGAGGGATTAGTAGCGACTTGGGATTTGTGTGATTGGTTAATTTATTGCGGTGATGGCAGGTCTTTCATCTATGGCAACATTTAATCAGCGCAGCCACAGAGGCTATTACAGGTTAGCTCCTTTCTGGAGTCAGTCCGGCTGTGCCATCAGCTCTATCACAATTCCCCTGAAATTTCCAAATTATCTGGAACAGGCTTTAGCTTCTCAGTAATAAAAATTAGAACAGATTCCTGATAGAAGCTTTTGCTCACACAGGGCCAATTATAAATAGTACAGCCCTGCCTTGGAAGAGGGAAAGGGGAGGCAAAAAAAATCCAACTCTGAGAGATGTGCGCGGAACTTATCGTTCAGCCTCTGCTCCGCTCTGATCCAAATCCGTGTGGCTGAAAATTTATATTAGATTTTATCACAGAGGCCTAAGTCTAGAAAAATCAATGAAGGTTATCTTTTATGTTGCAGCAACTTGTGGAAATATTGATTTTCATTTTATAGCGAATTTGGAGCATCAGTTTGTAATCACTTCCTCGCTGACTACACTGTTTTGGTCACTGTATCTCTTACACGAGAAACGGTAACAGAGCTCAGGAAAAAAAATAATAATAAAAATGCCGGCAGAGTATTGAAACCACTGGAGTGAAGGCAGAGGGTGGATAAACCATAACACACTACATAGACAGGAAGGCCAGAGTTTTTTTACAGGCTCTGACAGGGATGATAGTTTGTAACCTGATATTAAACACTGTATCTCTGTAAAGAAAATGAATGTTTACTTGTTTTTAATATCTTGTCATTTGAATATCTATTAAAAAAAACCTCCAAGAAACATGTGATATTAAAAAAAATTGAATTTTCTTTTTTAATCTGGGATTAGCCTCTAATATATATGCATATGCACAGATTTTTTTGTAAGTGACATATTTAACTATCCAACAGGGGTCAGCATATTTTACAGACTTCCCTCTGTATTCTGATTTGGACAGGAAAGTGCTTCCATACGTCACATCCCCTGACTGTATGATTATTAGGTAGAAGAGGAGTTTGTTTCCATAACCTCAGTTTATCACACGCCTCCTCGCTCCAGGGAAATCTAAATTTTCTGCTTGTCAATCTGCATTTCTTCTGGCCTCGACCACTTAGGCCAACTGATCCGGGTTGTACAAATGTTTTCATTTGCATCTGCAGACGCTCCCTCCCCTGCGTTGATGCCACTGCGTCTTAATCCTAAATATGTTGTGTGCAGTTGCATTTCTTTGTCTGTGTGACGTCTGGTACATGCAGCATGCTTACAAAGCACATGGGCCACTATTGTCAGGATGGATGCATTATGTAAATCTGCACTGAGAAACTGTCATGGCTTGTTGCTGCTCTGTTTCCAACAAAGAAGAAGCAGAGAAAATAGTGGTAATTAACAATTAAATCAATATAATACACAATACTCATAGTCAGAATTTTAAAAGTTTCCTTATCAGCAGTAACTAAAGGAACAATTGTGATTGCTGTAATCATTTTTTTAACAATTCCTCCTGATTTCTAACAGTAGGGAAGATGTCTAGTTAATGTGGTGTTTTGTCCCTGTTGGCTACATTAAGAGCAGCTGGAATATCATGAATTCCCAGAGGCTCAGAGGGACGGCAGAGAGGCCTCTCGCTGCTGAATAAGAGATGGCTCCAGTCTGGAGATCTAAGGAAGGGTTAATCTGATTCCCATTTCAGATAGTCGTCCTAGCAACAATCGGCCGGTCTGCTCTGCTCCTTTGACAGGGGTGTGAGATTTTCAGGTTAGCCAGATAGAAGACTTTATTGTGAGGCTAATTTGAAATGTGAAATCGAGGATGACTTAAATTACAGAGGTCCTTTCTCTCTCATCTGCTGCCAGGACGGGATAAGAAGATGCCAGGAGAAGGAATAAGAATATCAACAGACACAATTTACTGTCTGTGTTTGATCAGTTTGGCTGTGTAGTTTGCCAATGTGCAGAGCTAAATATAAATATATACATACATATATACTAGATAGAAACCTGTCTTTATTTAATGTCTGTATTTGTTTGTTTTTTTAATTTGCAGACAAAATCCAAACAGATTGCTATCATCTCTAGGAGATGTATTTGCTATTTGTAAATAATGCTCTCTAAAAAAGTCAGTTTGTCCTCCAGCCTCAGACTAGATAGAGTTCATGGAAAGAGAAATGGGCGGCTGAGGAGGAGGAGGAGGAGGTGGAGGGGGCATGCAGGCGCACTGCCGGAGCACAGTGCTCATCTCTTGTGCATATCTGTGCCAATTCAGACCTTTAACATGCTCAAGTGACATTTGCATTTATCCTTGAAGGTTGTTGCCTTTTGCGGGGGAGAAATAAGTGAAAAGCACGAGAGAGGACTAGTATTTTTCTGTTGCATTAGGCAGATGGACAGTGTCCTGTCGCTGCCTGCCTCAGATGGAAAAAGAAATGAAGTGTCGAGATTGCACCCCAACCCATTTTCTCTTAGCTAAACTATTTCTGTAACATCCTAATGAAGGAGGGCCCCGGGGTTCAAAAGTAATGGCCTTGAAATACTGACATTTTGCCTTTGAGTAATAGGCTACTGTACCCAGCTGCCTGAGATGTTGCTACCACCACCCCCCTAAGACACACTCAACACCACCAACACTCCATTTTGCAAAAAGAAAAAGAACCAAATAAAATAAAACAGAATAGAAAATCATATGAGGATACATAGAGCAAGCCAATCCAGTGACACTGCAGCATGTGAATCCATTGTGGTGGACGTTGCACTCTATCTCTCTGTTTTATTTTTTCTTTCCGAGGAATAAAACTCCACGTTTGACCTCTGACCAAGAAGAAAAATGACCTTACACATTCAGAATAATTTTTCCGGCATATTATAAAAACTCTAACCTCAATCGGCCTTTGAAATGGATACTGATTCTTTAAATTCTTCCCTGCTTGTTTCAGGAAATAGTGAGATCCTGGCGATAGCGAGGCACAATGTGCCCAAAGTTCACCGCTGAACACTCGCTTCCTTCTCTCTGAAAGTCACCAGCCTTTTTCTTTCTTTCTTTCTTTCTTTCTTTTTTCATAATTCCCAGACACCTTAGATGTTCTTCTTAATCTGAGAGATCTGCTGCTGAATCATTGGGTACAATCCTGGATGATTATTCCCCCCTTTTTTTGATACAATGCAGGCTCTTGCACCCATTTGTCACCACTCCAACCACTGTACAGCCTTTGTCTGTAGGCCATCACACACACACACGCACACACAAAACCTGCTCAAATCTATTCTGCATTGTAAAAAAAAAAAAAAAAAAAAAGGATTGGGGTGGACTTGAGTTGCATGGTGTATAGTTTCTGAAATTGTCTGTTTATGGCCATTCAGAGCAGCAGAAGAGCGTAACTCAGTGGTTATTAATGTTTCTTTAATCACCAAAATAAGCAAATGATTAGTGTTTGTTATCTGTCCCCGTCCAGAAGACGAAGAGCACGGTCCCGGTGGTGCTGAGCGCCGGCCCCAGGTGGCTGCTGGATGTGACTTGGCAGGGAGCGGAAGACAACAAAAACAACTGCGTGGTGTACAGCAAAGGTAAGCAAGCAGCGCCGGCATCCCGTTATCTCTCCGCAGCGCAACACACCACACCACAGCACCGCCGCAAAGACACTGACAATCCTCCATCCACTCCACTCCTGCCTGTCTGTCTCTCCGTCTTTCTTTTACTTTTTCTCCTTCTCTTTCTTGCTCTCCTTGCTTCTCAAAGTCACAAACACACACAAATAATTGCATGTACACAGCTGCAAGGGCACACATACATACACACGCTCTCACACACCATATCTGTTTTACTCCAAAGAGTAATTTATATCACTAAAACTCTGATTAGGAACTGAGAAACATCACTTGACACACAAAGTTAATGGTCTTTAGATTTCACAAGGTAATTAATGCTCCCTTTTTTTTCCTCTTTTATACTAAGTGAATCCCTATCTCGGTGCAGATAGCGAGCAAAGCACAAGTGGAGATGGGCTTGCCATTTTGCTTCATTTGTTCTCTCGCTAATTCATCCAAGCTTTATCTGTATATCTTTAATAAATCAGACATATTCATACAAGCCCCAGCAGAAATGGATTTATGTAAATAAGTGGAAAGAAATACAACATATCTGTCAGGAAAATCCATGTTGTTTATTCAGCCTCCACCCTAAAAGCACAAAAAACCCAAATGACCCACTGTCATAAAGATAAACTCCTCAATCTGCCGCATTGTGTCCGGCAAACCCTCATTAAAAACAGCCCAACATGGATCTGTAGAGAGCCTGGTTTGTTGCAGATTGTATGAGGAGATGCTTAAACTGTATACAGGCCTGACACTACAGTCTGTAGCTTCACTTCCCATGAAAGCACAAGGCTTCTGCAGCTATAATTGGGTCTTGACGGGTGTTAACCAGAGAGACACAGCAAAAATAAATACGTAAATAAAGATGTGTTTTGGATTCCAAAGGGTGAAGGAAAGGGGCTCCATTTATCACTTTTCAAAAATGATTACCCCGTGACAATACCCCCAAAGCTGAAATGGAGCTTCTTCTCCCTCAAAGTGAATAAGTGGCAGGAGTGGGATTTGCAACCCGGATTTTCAGTCTCCCAATTCTCATCTACTAATCACTAGACTGCACTGGGGAGTTATCCTCTTAACCGGCTACTTAACTTTGTGCTCTTTATCACCAAATCATTAAAGTTTTGATAAGCTGTGAAAGAAGATTATGCACTTCTTTAAAATCTTCTAATCTTTTTGCTCAGAGACTGACTGTATGAAACAAAAAAAAGAGGGCAATAACAGGATTTCTCACTTTTTTTTTGTTCAGAATTTCCCTCCACCACTCTTCATACATGTATCCTCGAGATAGCATCACATACTGCAGAGCGAACGCAGCATCATCACCTCAGCTGTGTATCGCTGACAGCTCCTTTGTTTGTCACTTCCAGTTTGACCTTATTAAATTAAACACAATAACATCTGCAGACGTCCCCTTGTGAGAGTTGTTCTGTGTTGTACTGAATATAAGTTCATTACAGTAAATCCCCCACAAGAATCTTCACACGCTTGCCAACTGATGATAAACGATAATAGAGTGGATGTTGAATACAAAGAATTAATTTAAATCTCAGAGTAGAAGTTAAATATCTCTTGTCACCTCATAGCTGCACTGTCTAAGACATCATTAAGCTGAAAAACAGCCTATACATTAGATGCCATTTCATTCTGTTCATTTTTCTATTATTTAAGCATATTCATGGACAAAGGCGTAGGTTTTGTTTCAGCTTTTGGGTGGACACATGTGAAACAGGGGTTTGGAGGTCCTCCGCCAGAAAATTTCCTGCATTCTGGTGAATTTTTATGAACAAATGTTTGCCTTTTCTGCAAGAACGTTACGGTGTAAATGTCTATAATTTTGTCAAAATTAAAGTTCTAAATACTGAAGGGGACATGCCCCCTGCTTCCCCCTGAAATCTACACCTATGTGCATAGAAGACTTAATTTAATTAACAAACCTGTCTTGAGTTTTCCCATCATGAAACTTTTGACTTTGAAACGAATGCCACAATAACTATCACATATCTGATACTACTGTGATACTACAAGGTACAAAAAATTCAGGCTGTGTAATTCCATACTTGACTCAAACAGCTTTGTAGCAACTTTGCCACAGAGCTTTGGATAAATTGGTTGGGTGTCCGTTTTTCTCGGCTCTCTATCCAAAATTGTTCCACATTTTGCTCCTGGCGACTTTTTTTTTTTTTTTTTTTAGGTGGACTGGGAGTAAGTTCAGAAAGTGGTGAAGTGTTTGATGCCGTTCAACCGTTTGACTCTTGCGTCCAGACTGATTTATACCGCTCATTCTTCTTCATCACCCTCTTTTAAATATTCCAATCTGCATGTGTGGGCACCCTCTGGAGGTGACATTGAAATTGAATGTCAGCGTGCTGGAAATATCAAATCTTTGTCAAATTCAATTTTGAATTTGGCCTTTTCGCTTCAGTTTTGAAGCTGCGCTGGAATTGTGTTTATCGTGTCGACACTAGTGTGGATCAACTGAACGGAAAAGAGTCCAGCAGGAACTTTCTTCCCACCTCGAAAAAGCTGAGGCCAAGATTGTTTATATCTTCACCCTTGTGCTGTTTCTCCTCTGTAGGCTGCTTCATTGCTCCCTGAGATGCGTTACTTATGGAAAACAGTGAATATCTCAATACACAGTATGCTTGCAGAATATGTTTTGGCTTACCTTTCAGTGGTCTCGGCTTTCTTTATGGCTGCCTGCAAAGATAGTAGCAGTTCACTTTGGATGCTTGCCAGTTTGAATCTATGGGGGAGTATCTCTAAGTGAGGACTGGTGATTGGTTTGAGTGGCTGTAGCTTTACTGTTGGGTGTTCTGTCTATGATTTCTGCATTACATTTCGTACAAGTGCTCATCCTCTATCCCCGAAACTTGTCATTCAGGAAGTCGGAGAAATATGTGGAGAGGGAGAGAGGACAGGATTCAGCAAAATGATTCCTCTGAGAGTTGTGTTCCAGCAGTGTGTTATGTATAATACATGCACTGGAGTGTGTAACAAGCAGCAGGGTGGTGTATTCAGGTCCCCCACGGGGCGCCCCTGGACATCAGCACCAAGACAAGCTAACCCTATAGTGTCAAATATAGATTTCTTTGCCTGTTTTTTTAAGCAACCTACAGTTCCAGCAAAACTCTGTCCTCCCTGACAACTTGTATTCTGTTTTCCTGTCTGTATCATTTTATCCAGATGAACAGAAAGACAGCAGCATTTCATCCATCTCAAGAAATTAGAAGTCAAAGACTATGAGTAATGTTTGAGGCATTTAAATGTCTTAAATTAGGATTCACAGAGCCATTTCATGAATATAAATTCTTCTTTGAATTCCTGTTTCTTAAAATGAGAGGCAGCGAGAGCCCTGAAGAGGAAGTGGAAAACTGCAATATCTGTTTTTCCCAGGCTGTCAGCATGGCCCTGTTTGTTTTACATTAAACTCCCAGGAAGAGCCTTAGCAGCCAGCCATTACTAAAACTCTCAACTCTACTACTGCGCTAACTCATTATCGAGAAATCCACCTGGAACTCCCACAATGCTCTCCTCCACACTCCGACAGTTTCTTTGAACCCCTGAAGTTATAGAAACAGGCAGCAAGTCTGCAGAGTAATTATATGTTACAGTAACGCCGCAGACTGAGGAGAGAGAGGTAGAGGGGGAGAGGGAGAGAGGGGATGACAGACAGGGACCCAGAGAGAGAGAGAGAGAGAGAGAGAGAGATAGAAACCTGTGGAGAATTTTCTGTACAGATAAACAACAGATTGATAAACAATGCAGCTGGAAAGTAGGAGAGATTTAACAGAGAAAAGAGACTCAGCCCCATTTTGATTTTTTTTCTAACATCTCCCAGTTGAATATGTTACAAACAGAGGCTCTGTTCAAAAACTGCAAACCTGCCTGATTGGAAGAATTTTAGCAACTGTTTGGAGAGCCAAAGTGACCAAGCCTAACTATGATGTAGTCAAACAGCTTTTGAAAGGATAAGTCTGCTGTTATCCTATATTTATCATATAGTGAGCACACCCCATGAGAGGAACAAGACCAACGATGCATTTATCTTTCCCTCCAAACTTCCCTAACCTGTGTGTGGCACTCAGCCCCAAAAGCCCATGCCTTCTGACAGTGAAGAAGTTGAACTACAGCAAAGATGTCCTATGGAGAGCTCTCATTTGTTTATTTAAAGATACAGAGTAGTAAAAGTAGTTTTAACTTAGCTACTTTGTAAAAAATTATCAAATTGATAATGTGCATGTGATACAAAATTAGATCAAAATATAATACAGTAAAAAGTCACATGCCAGCAAGTTAATGCAAAAAGTGTCCACTTGCTTGCTTTGGAAAAAAGTGCAAAGATTGTCAGCTTTAGTTTTGTTTAAACCGAATCCCTGTGACGTCACACTAACACCTCTGGGTAGACAGCTGGACTTTGTTTTTTGCAGAGATATGTTAAACTGTCAAACTTGTTTATTTCTGTTGTCGTGTTCAGCAGTAAATGTAACCTTTAAAGATATATTGTTAAACACAGCGGCCCGACCTATCTGACCTTTCTGCTGTACCTGTTTTATGTACCGTATTGCTTTGCTAGCAACTTTTATAAACTACATCTACTCAAGCAATGTACTGCTGTGGACGGGGGCCATAGCAAAATGTATTTTAGCCACTTAAAAGACCCACCTAAAAACATTAATATTAGTTGAAGTGTATGCTATATTTGGAATACTTTCACTGCTTTACTTTTCACAACTGATCAAGCCAGCGGTAGACCAACAACTCCACTGTTCTAAAATGACTGTTTTTGTCAGTGGAGTCTGGTGGCTTTGAGGTAACGGTTTCAGCTCCCCGTTGATTAGTGCTCTCTGAAAGAAATGTAAGGCAGTAAAAATATTTAAAATGAAACATATACTTAAAAATGACCGATTTAGGCAGTGCCATTTCATTTTATGTATGTAACACGGATTTCTACCAGGTTTTCTACCTGGAAGTTACCGCAAACAAACATCAAGATTCGGTTTATGCAATGTCCTTTAGTCAGACAGCTGCCTTCCAGAAACTAGAGCCCAGGTGGGGGTATTGCACCAAGCAGGATTACTCAGTTAGCCACCATGTAACAACTTATCTGAGCATTTGTTAATAAATAGCAATCATCAATACTTAGGACTAATTGTGGTCAAAGGGGGTTTAATTACAGTAGAGAAGCAGTGGTAAAATAAAAATTATAAAAAATATTCGTTTCAATTTATGGCCCAAAATTTTTTGTAGTTTCAGTAGTAAACTACACACAGAATGGCCAAACAGTAGGCTAATTGAACTACTTGAGTCACGATGCAAACATGAATGTAGTTGAACTACCAGCACGCTACTGCAAATTGTAGTTAAACTATTAGTTTAATTATGCCTAGTTCACTGCTACACAGCACTGTCTTTTGAAGGCATAAATCTTTAAAAACATGACTTAAATACATTTCTGACATGTGCTAAATCATTTCCTAAAACAGCTGGGCACTGTAGTTTTTAGCAAATGTTACTCAAACAGGAGTAAATTGTACAGTTGTTGGGAATTTTCAGCAGCGGATTATTAGACATTTAGTATTTGCAGTAGTAGGATGTATGTGGGACTGAAAGAAACAGTGGAGCTCTATGGCACAGAATAATAATATGAGGCAATTCATGTTAGTTCAATTCATAGTTGGCGTTTTTGGGTATTTTAATGGGATTTGTTGACAGTAACAAAAACACAGAATACCACAGCAGTATACTTTAAAATGTGTGCGTTTTTGAAGTTGCAGCAGCATTTTATTTTTAGCACTGAATTTAATATGTTTGATCATATTTGCAGAAGAAATCTAAAATCCCTGCAGCATATTACAGTCCCCTTAAATAAAAGCTCTCCATTTGCTGAAATCAAACAGAGTCAGATCTGAGTGTACAGTTAAAGACAAGTGTCACTTTTAGCTCTAAAGTACAATGTATGACTTCATTCATTCTCAGCGTGAGCCTCCATTGTGCTTACCCCATTGTTACCTGATATCAGAGCCCATTGAAACTATACACACTCAATGTGACCACATTATGTGGCATTATTCAGAGGTCACCTAAACTTTTCAACTGTAAGCCTCTTAAGCCAGACCACATTCAGATACAGCATGTCCAATAAGTCTCCAGAGCAACTTAGCCCATTGTTCGTGCAGAAATTGACCAATGTAACTAGGCCGTTTTACATAAGCCCGGACAGTGTCGAATTAGCCAACTCGCTGTGTCTTTGTAATATTTCATATTCTCTAAGTCTTCACAATCAGATCCTTTTTTTATGCCTTCATTTGCTCTTTCCACTGCTCCAGAGCTGTAGACCTCTGAGGCATAAGATGAACTAGCATGACCTGCCTGGACAGATGTATCTATTTGACCCTCTTTAAAATAATAATAAAAATAAAACCAGCCTTGCAATGTGCTGCCAAAGACATTTTTTTCCCACCAGAAATGAAAAGGTAAATCTGCACTGCTCCCTGGCAGCATGCAGCATTAAACAGTGAGAGGAGAGGACTCTTACAGTTCAAAATTTAATTGTTCATTTCAACCCTCCTCTTTTAAAATGACTGCGGCGAATAGGAGGTGCGAGGGTTATTATCTGTTATCTGGGAACATAGCGAAATAGTGTGACTGAATAATAACTAAACAACTGACACAATGTAAAAATTTCATTATCAGTGTATTAAAACAAAATTGTACCCTAAAGGAGTCCCCACCACAGCTCCGAGCAGCCGACTAATTATGTTTAATTAAAAGACAACAGATCAACAGAATCGTTTTCATTAGGAAATTATTAATGATTCCTCTGCAACAATAATTGATTGCACTGAGCCACGCGATAACTCGGTACGGTCAGGCTGGAGTGAGCCGGGTGGAGAGGAGTGGCTGGTTTAGGCATTTGGCAGCAGTTTGAGTAGCGTGTCTTGTAGCTGAAGCTTCCACATTAGCAATTGAGGAGAAGTTGTAAAGCTGGCTTTATGGAGAGGAGAGGAGGAGGAATGGAGTGTGTGGTGGGTTAAGGACAGCAAAATCCAAATCATACGGCGATCTGAGAGGACTTAACCATCCCACACATGTATTTAGGAGCACGGGCATTCATGCACATACAATCACACACGTTTCAGCACACATGACTAAGATGGGGACACACACTCTTATTATTTTCTCCTGTCTCTGTCTACAAACATATTCAAGAGGGCGTTTTCTCTCCATTTTTTTTTCTTTCTGCCTCACTCGTAAGCATATAAACTACACACACACACACACACTTTGCTGCTGCTCCATTCAGAGCCATGTGAAAGACGTCAGCTCCAGACGCTTCCTCCGACAGCCTTTTATGTGCATTGTTCTCCCGCCGCGCAGGCAGTTTCCCTGTGCTAGACAGTATAGCACAGGCACCAGACACCACACTCTGCCACAGCACCCACATTCACTGCACAGACCAAACGCCATTACCGAAAATTTGAATAATGGCTGCTGACACATATATGTCCATCTGCATTCAGCGTGGACTAAGCCTTAAGACAAAAGCAACAATACGGGGAGGAAATGTGAAAGAAGTGATGGGCACTGATGAGGGACAAGATTGTTCTTTTCATATATCGCCACGTAACAATTTGTAGCTGCAATCCGCGTGCACATTTTCGAGTATGCGCTTGTGATTTGTGTTGTGAGTGTGTGAGTATAGCCGGTCGTCCTTGTATCAATGCCACAGAAGGTGTCAGGCTAATGAGCGTGGGCTGTCCTTAGAGCAGGAGGGTTTGGGTTGTGCCATTCACTCTGCATATTTAAATGCCTTGTAGAGCTTAAGTAGGCCCACTTTTCCATGTCAGGGCAGCGTTCAATCCTGCTGCGACCATTAATTATGATACCATTGTGCTCCAGTGTGGCTAATAAGAGTGATGTATTGCACCCTCGTGGCATTATAATCATCTGAGTGAAGTACCTGGACTACACTGAGCTCGCTTTAAGCACCACGTTTAAAAAAAAAAAGAGAAGAAGCAGAAAAAAACAGTGAGTGAAGAGGAAGCTTCTTCCCTCCTCTCGGTCTCCACTGCTGGCTGCATTGGTTAATGCTTCTACATGAGAGCATGTCACAGATTTAACTTCTCTATAATTGTATAATCAATGGTGAGAAATGCTTCAGTATTGATCATGCGGGAAGGCTGATTGTGGGTCTGGGACACACGTGAAGTCACTTGTGCTCAAAATAGCAAAAGTGCACAGCCATCAAAAGCAGATACGAGTCACTGTTTTTTTTAACTTTTTCCCTCCATGCATGTGCACTCTCCCTATCTGCACTGTGTGAGAATGTTATATGAGTTATCTGCATTGCTTTCGCAGATATCTCCCAACACAGAACTGCTTAAGTGGATTTTGAGGAGCTGCTTCTTAATATTTGGAGCATGTCTCCCCATCTGTATTGAATGTGTTCAATACAGATGGGGAAAAAAGATCCCATTTTATTACATTAATCACTGCAAGTTAATGTGATTATATGTACTTTATATTTCCCTTCTTAACTTCCCCTTGCCTTAACGGCATAATCAATGACCGTTTTTATATTCATTGAAAAATTCCACGGATATGAAAATAAGCTTCTGCAAGGTTTTTAATCTACTGCGGGATCTTGAGTCAGTAATTAAAGAGTCCATTCTGCGTGTGTCTTCTAAAAGCCCTTAGCCTGCTTTTAGGCCTGGGTATGATGCAGCCCACCGCCCCCATCTCTGCTGTGGTAAGTAGGTGTGAAAAGCATTGTCAGTGTGCTTCAGGATAAAGCCCTGCTGTTGGATGCCATTGGTCAGAGTCAAACCCCCCCCAACACACATATACACACACATATACACACACAAGATCCTGGAGCAGGTTGAGAAGAAGAGTGTGTATGTGTTCGGGAGAGGATGCAGGGGGTCGTGGAGGGGTGTGTGTGTGTGTGTGCAGGGATAATCAGAGACAAAAGCTGAGAGCTGGAGAGAGGGGCCTTTCTGCACATCCACACAGCTTTTTTGGAGGGGGGGGTTAGTGGTGCCTTTTTTTTATCAGGCTTGAGGGGGGTCACAGTGTGTATGTGTGTGTGTGTGTGTGTGTGTGTGTCAGAGAGAGTGAGCAGGAGAGATGGAGGGAGAGAGATAGAGGAATCACTGGGGTGGAGGGGTGTTTAGATCGTCAGTCAGCGTGATGGAAAACCACACGGTTAAAGTCTCTCTGAGGGTTGACACAGGACTGCAGCGAGTGGAACTAAACAAGTGAAACTGAGTCTAGGTGAAACTCTGATGCACTGAGGGAGAGAGCAGATGATCATACTATGAAAAAAAAGCCCACAGTGGAGGAAAAAAAGGGCATGACAGTGGAAGAAAAACATACAACACTGACTGGTACAATGATACCACCGGCTTAGAGAATAGAGCTACTGTAGAACAGTCCCATTCAAGCCTTATGGGGCCTGGTGGAGCAGGACCAATTTTTCCTTTGATAATGTATACCCCTGCAAATCAATTTTTAGGTTGGGCAAAACATAATCAGATTTTCTCTGAAGAAATAGCTCGACACATTACAAAATTGTTTTGTGGGGTCGCCACTGTGTTCATGCAGGAGAACTCGGCGATAACCTTTATACATACCTTTGCAGCTAATCCATTTTATTGATTGTACATCCACCTGCGTGGAAAAAAAAACCACAGAGCCCCGTAGTCTTTAGAGCGCCGTATCAGTGTGATATCACAGTTTTTCTTTTCTCATTGCAGCGCACGGAGGAACACAACCACACGCCACCTCTAGCATTAGTACCTTATCTGTGGGTTGTTTTATCATGCTATCTGGTCAAGGGATCTTAGCTATTCTACCCCTCTTAAAGTCCAATGCCATGGGTAAGGACACAGGGATGCATGAGGTGGGTTCAACAATGAGCTTTAAAGGTGTAGCTGGAGCAGTTTGGAAATGTGATACATGTAAACTTGTAAGTAATCCTGCTAGAAGCATGGTTAGAATAACTTGAGTTTGAATCATGTGGGGATTCTTAAGAAACATTGCAGTCAAGGTTGGTTTTTGACAATCCGTTCGTCAACCGAGAGAACCAGGTTTGGTTAGAGACTGTCTGAGGTTTTGAGGTCACCAAAAAGAACTCTGGTGTTGGATTGGTTATCAGTATTGGCAGATTCCCTGAGCTGAAGTATGGAATAAAGGTATGACTGAGCTAAACCAACTAGAATGCTTGGTTGAAGCTATGGTATGTTTATGTGTAGTCAAAGAAAACACTTGGGCGAAGTTAGGGATGGTTGTGGTTAGGGTTAGCAAACTCTGCTCTCCTGCATAAAAGACTGATGCGGTACATGCCCACCAACCTGTTGTCCGTACCAACTATGAAATAGGGCACATTCCGTAGGCAATATGAGGGGGGACAAGGGGGGGAACGTCACCCCCCTCATTAGCAAAATGACCAAAATACGATCCCCTTGTTAACCTGCCATCCCTGGGGTTTGAACCCAGACACCGTCCTTTCAGGACCCCGACCTATAACCGATACATTAATGGCAGCAGCATTTGTAGCACTGTTTTAGCGACTAGAAAAACTCACAGACCAAATTCATGTGCTAATCATCGCACGTGATGCTATTCAGCCAATCGAATCCGTGCATTCCGAAAGGCAATGCAACTCGTGTGAGTGAGATACACACAGGAGGAGATGAGACAAGAGAGACAACAGTCGCAGCAATAAATGAGGCAGAGGAAAGTCATTTTGCATGGTGTATTCTAAAGAGAGAAAAGTAGACAGCGAAAACGGAGCTTTTAATCAAGAATGGACAAACACTTACATGTTGATTCTTCCCACGGGCAGTTCAAAAACAGCATGTCTTAACATATGTTCCGAGACGGTGGCGATTATTAAAAGGGCCGAGGTGAAGTGCCACTACGAGACAAAGCACAGAGCATCTTTTCAGCAAACATACCCACTCAAGTCTGAACTGAGGGCGCAGAAAATAAAATAGTTGGAGGTGTCCCCCAAGTTTAAAATGAACAAACTGAATACTGCTGACATCTGTACCATTTCTGCCTGACTATGCTGCACACTATTTCTTGCAGTGGCAAGAACATTGGAAATGTACGAAACTGTGAGGTGCAGAATCATCCAATACAGATGTAATTCCTTGGGATGCTGTGCTGCTGATAGACTGTATATCAGAGAACACTTGTGGGTTCATTCAGAGGGCAATGACCTGTTTTGATTCTTGGTCTGATTTTAAATATGGCAAGTTACAGTTACAGTTAAATAATAGCACTGTTTTTTCACCTTTTTTTTTTTACAGCCTTTTGTCTGTCTTCATTTTGACAGTGATATTGGCTGCTTATGAGCTAAACCCTTCCTCCTCTGGGTTGCTTTAGTGCCTGAGCTCTGCTGACCTCTGCCTGTCGGTGCTGGGTGACAGAGATGGGTGCCCCTGTTCCTTGTGTGCGCTTTCTGTGTGTGTGCTAGAGAGAGAGAGAGAGTGGACAGAGCCGCAAGCGAGCAGACAGCCGTGCTGTAGGTACAGTAGTGTAGAGGACTAGACATCAGTGTCGTCCAGGTCAGACAGGGCCATCCATTCTCGAAGCCCCAGGGAAGAGGGAGAGAGAAAGAGAAGGAAAAGGAGAGAGAGTGGAAGAGAGGTGTGTGTGTGTGTGTGTGTGTGTGTGTGTGTGTGTGTGTACAGAAAAAGAGAGATGGAGGGGTGGTGGGTGGCGGGGGAGGGGGCATTGATGCACTGTTTCTCTTAACTCTGTCAAAGCCACTCCATTGTGCTCCCCCGTGCAGTGAGTGGAAACCAATCTGTCATCGCTCCACTAGCCAGCATACTAGAAGAGGGTTAGACTGCTGGAAACACAAGTCTATTCAATGTGAAATGTAACTGGAATCTGAGCCCTTGGATAGCTGGATTGAAAAAAAAAATTGATGTAAGATTTTTGAACTCCGCTCTCCCACAGACTGTGAAATGGAAGCCGTGAGTACAGTATTTGGGTCTGCACGAGATAGGTTTCACTCTCGTATCTCTCCCTTTTTTCACGGAGAGGTGATTGACATGTTTTGTTGATGGAACTCTATCCAAACCATGTGAGGTTTGCATAGGCATGAAGGGCTCAGTTAAAACCTCAGACACACATCCTCGCTCGATATTACCCAGCAGAGTTGGCCTCATTTGTTTAAGACTTCATTTTTTTCTGGCATTGACAATATTTAGACAGTCACAGTCACAGAGGGGTGAGTGAGTAGCAGAGACAAAGTCTTCAAGTGGAGCTGTAAGGATGTGAGTTTTCTTTCCCCTTCCCATATCCATGTTCCCTTTATACCTATCACCTATAGAAACCGAGCATCACCTGACCAGCACAGAAAACATGACCACCTCTCCTGATGCCCTGAGCTCTCTAAGCCTGCATACTGTTGAATAGTAGCTACTAATGCTATGTTCCGATGCCATTTGGAGTCACTTCTTCCCCTCTCCTCGCAGGAATCCCCCTTGCGCCATTTTCCCTGTAATCTCCCCACTCCTCTCTGTTATGGGGTGGCTCGCCCGCTGCTCCCGTCACTATTCCCCAGCCCCTCTCCTTCTTACAACCAGCACCTCCACCATTTTAATCCCTTTGACCCAAACCCTGTGTGTTTCCCTGTATCAACAGCTCCTGGAGATTACATCCTGCCTGCCTCCTCACCGCTGCGTGCTTCAGTCACTGTTGGCTGTAGCTGGCTAGTGCATGCTAGGGTCTTAGTCAGACACTGCTGGGTGTGATAGCCACTGTGGCTAGTTAGCTTGGTCAGGGTCATAGCCAGAGTGCAGGCAGCTGGAAGAGAAATGAAGGTGGGAAAAGGTGCATGGGTACAAAATCAGAGCGGCATCAGAGGTTTGGGCCTTCTGGAGAGCTAGTGGAGACTTTAGAAGGGCTCTGACCTCTAGTAGAAGTTAGTTTAGAAGGGGAAAAAACACACCAGACTTTGGGGAAATGAAAGAGCATTATTATTTGATTATTTCTCACAACTACCCAGTGGCGCCCCCAGAAAAATTTCACAGTTGGGAGAAATTTTTCTTGAGAGCTTTGGTGGGTTAAAATGAATAGATTCAGTAAGAAAGGGCTAACTTGGAGGAAAACTTCTCCCATGTGCAGATTTTTCATAGGGGTGACCAGATGGGGCCACGGAAAATATTGGGGTGGAACACCAAAACCAAAAGTCATAACTGAATTTTAGGAATTCCACTGCAACTACTCTCATTGTTCCTTTGAGCAAGGCAGCTAACCTCCATCTGATTCACTGGAAGAGTTTGGTGGGCAGCAGTAGAAGCCAAGAGTTCTTTTGCCATGTTAGAATAAAAGAATAAAGGTGTTAATGTAAAGAGTAGAAAAGAAAAAGCACACTGATTTCACATTTCCTTGGAGGAAGACGGAGAAATCTTAAATGTTTTTGGTGATATGCTTCACTAACGCACCCTGATGACCTAGGGTTTGAGGTGTCGATCATAAACTGCCACTTCCTTATATTGACTCCAGCCAGAGACCTTTGGTGCATGTCAGTTTCTATCTCTCTTTCCCATTGTTTACTGTTATCTATGTCTATATTGCTATGATAAAGGCCTAAACACCCCAAAAATTGAAAACTACCGTTGTTTTCTGCATAAGGATTTGTGCTTTACTTATTTTACAAAAAAAACTGACTTCATACAATATACAAGATATTGATATTAAAAGAAAAATATACTTTGAAATTGAGCAACTATTAGGATTTTTATTTATATATATATATATTTTTTAAAAGGAAATACTCCACCTTGAATAGAAATGCCTACAACCTGTGTACTTTAAAGTTTGTGCAAAGTTCATTTAAGTTGTGGGGTTTTTTTCATTGTTTAGTTGTATTTATTAAATCTGAAGCTTTAGAATAATTTCATATTGAAATCAACCTGTAACAGACTCTGTATACAACACTTTGTATTGGTATTTATTCTGAAGCACATATTTGTTCATCATGTCATCATATCACTGGGACAGTGTAAAATACAAAAGTGCCCCATTGCTTTGCACCACTGCTGTCTGTACAATATATTAAGACAAATACATGTGCGATGCTGACATCATATTGCTAGATATCTGGGTAATGTAGTTCTTCAAAAAATATAAAATGACATCCCTTGCTGACATGTGGTGCTGCCAAAGTTGTGAGGTGCAAGTGACTGATTTTGGAGGTAAAACTGAAAGTGTGAATAATTGAAATTATGTGTATTGCCTAGTTAATTAAATATACTTATTTTTAAACACTTTCTTAATATACTAATATTTCAGGAAGAACTATGGTGAACTGTAGAGTCGTTTTATTGAATGTAATGTTACAGCCATCACACCCCTGGATTAAATTTTTATGTTTCACTCAGTGTGAGCATCATATAACTTCAAAGAGGTGTTGAAACAAGCAGATAGAGAATACATATGTGATATTTCCATACAGTTCTGGAATTAGTTTCTCCACATTTAAGCGACTTTAGGGGGAAATTAAGAGGAAATCAGGGTTCGAGAGGTTATGGGAGTTATCTTGAAACAGCCTGTCAGGACCCTTCACTGCTTCTGCATAGCTTGTCAGAAAAGTGAAGCAGCCGTCAGGAGAGTTCGAGCCGGTTCTGTCGTTCTGCCGAGGAGCAGTGTGTGCTCACAGAGGGCCCCTCCTCTTTCATGTAGTGTTTCTGGTAATGGGTTAGGGCTTTATTGATGTGAACTTATGTGATCATTGCATAAAGAACTACCACTTCTCTCTCTCTCTCTCTCTCTCTCTCTCTCTCTCTCTCTCTCTCTCTCTCTCTCTCCCTCTCTCTCCTCCTGCTCAGTTTTCCTGTGGGCCACATTAAATCAAGCCTCCGACCTAGACTCTAGTTAAATTAAACCCTATCAGCATGTTGCCCTCTCATATCGGAGAACAGGCCTTTATATAGACGGCCTGTAAAGGGTGATTAGTCAGTGTTTTGATTAAAATTCAACCACATGTGTGATACTCTGGTGGAGCCAATCACCTCCTTCTCTCCCTCCCTCCTCCTCCTGTCTCTGTCTCTCTGTGCATAAACATATATTGAGACATACATGCACACACACACATACACCAAACCCTCCTCCCTCTCTCCCTCCCTGTCTCTGTCTGGCCCGTTCTCATGGCTCAGCAGAGTGCAAGGCTGATTTAAGGGCCCTTACAAATGGGAAGGTTGCAAGTGAAGACAAAAACCAGAGACAAATCACACCACAGCAGTCTCAAGGTTTCTACTAAACCTATTCAACTGGAGGGGAGCGGCAGAACAGTGAAAAATATATACACACTCCATCCTGTCAGAACGCTTTTGGCTTATCTTGAGTGACTGTCAAGGCTGGGAATATCAGGGAATGGACAGAAATATATAAAATTAATAAGCCGCTGGATGTTGTCGGGAGTTATGATGCTTCATAAATCCTGGTTTGATCATGGCGGACAAGGCTTAAACCCACAGCTTCCTAATGCGCACAGCAGTGTTTTGGACTGGATTTTATTCTGTTTGGGAGATAGAAGCCCTTAGCTGGCAAAAGTAAGATTTATCATCTCCCTATCCCCCCTCTTTCTTTCATGAGTGACAAATATTAAAAAGAAGGCCTGAGGGAAGTTGGCAGCCATTACCACCTTTAATAGAAGGGCACAGGCGTAGCAAGGTGAAACTGGGGCCAAAGGCAGAGAAATGCTATTCAAAGAAAAGAGAGAGAAGCAGGAGAAGAGGGAGAAATTGGTACTAACTTATCAGTTGTACTTCCTTTGTCGGGTCAGGGGTCTTGGAGCTTTTGTTTGTTTGTTTGTTTCTTATACTGAAAGGATGGATGCTATCTCTGCCGCCATCCAAGCAGGTCTGCTCTGTTGAGCGCTGCAGGTAATATTTCATGTCAGGAATTAAGCAAGCCTACCCACCGACTCCTTTCTACAGTTAGACGGCCACCGCATCCATCATCGTCCCCTCTTCCTCTTAAGAGTGTTGGCTTCAGGGGTACAATACAACTAGGTATATTTACTCAAGTACTGTATTGAAGTACAAATTCAAGATACACCTGACAGCTGATAGTTACTAGTTACTATGAAAATTGTGATTTAACATACAAATCACATGAAAAACTTTGAAAATAGGAGGCAGTGTAAAAGCTTCCCCACATATGATTTATGTAAATAAACATTTTAAATTTAAAAAATTAATCAATTAGTTGAATAGTCAATTACCAAAGAATTATTCAGCAAGAGTTTTGAACTGTGTAATCTTTTAAGTTAGTTTTTCATACAAAAATGCCAAATATTTTATGATTTCAGCTTCTCAAATACGACAATATACGACTTTTCCTTATTTTAAATCACAATGAACTGAGTAATTTTAAGGTTTGGTCCGATAAAACGAGACATCTGAATGTTTCACTTGTAGCTCTGGGTAACTGGGATGGACATTTTTCCCACATTTCACTAAGCATGCAATAAATGGATTGATGAAGGAAATAAGCATCAGATTGATCCATAATAAAAATAATTTTACATAAATGATATAGTTTAAAAGAAACTGGTCCACTTTAACCAAGTGCTGTATGTGTAAAGCTTTAACAGGGACCTATTATGCTTTTCTTTATTTTCTGCCATATTCATATAATGTTACAATGTTGGATGTTCATATTAAACATGGCCAAAGTTTCAAATAATGAGGTAAACATATGTAGAAGAAATCCCTGTGAGCAAAACCTCGGGTGTCAGTCCGTTCTGAACACTGTGTTTCCAACGTTGTTGTTTTTTAATACTTTCAAACAACCTAATGTCAGTTCATGACAGATTTCTTTATGCAGCCATCTGCTCCAGGCACGTTACTGCCAGTGTTTTATGTAGCCTTCATTGCTACATGTAGCTACATGCTTATGTCAGGGAGACATGTAATCTTGGCTGCCAATGTTGTTTATATCTCCCCAGTGTCAGATCATATTCCTGCTGGAACATCTCGGGTCGTGTTTACAAGCTTTCACTGTTGAATTTTTTTTACGGTTGAAAATGCAGCTATACTCCATTACAGTCATTCTCCAGCTGCACAATGCTACATGTAGCTACATGCTAACATCAGACAAACCAGCAACCTTGGTTGCTTATGTCGTCAATCTCTCCCTGATTTCTGATCATATTCCTGCTGAAAAATTACCTGCTGTGAAGATTTTGGTTTAGAAGATTTTATTGGTTACTTTAATTCAATTCAACAGAACTTTATTTATCCCAAAGGAAATTCTTGTGCCAGAGAATGCCTCAAAATACAGTAAAACTAACTACAGGAACCACAATTTAATGTTCACAACCAGAACAACCAGTGGATTCCCCGGGTCAGGGTCACTGACTGGACCCAGTTTTAGAAACAACAGAGTACTGAGTTTCTGGCAAAATTTACAAGTATACAAGATATACAAGAAAGCAGAATTTGCTGTTATTCTCTATTACAGTCATTCCCTGGTTGCAATGATGATGCAGAGATGCCAAGGCCACAGATGTGGAAGACCCGGAAATGCTGATCAATCAGAGCAGACTGGATTTTTTTGGGGAAGGGGTCTTAAAGAGACAGGCACTGAAACAGAACATCTCAGACAGAGCGTGAATACAGGTGTTCAAGCACAGACAGTATGAGTAGAATAAAGTCTATTTTGAACATGTTACCATGTGAACAGGTTCTAGGAGATACACAAAAGACAAGTGTGTGAACCTGAAAGTGAGCATATTAGGTTCCTTTTAGACATGAAATAATGATAATCTAATGATACACAATATATTAGTGTATGTAACATACTGTACATGTACCATTAGATACACCAACAAATACTTATGTATTTATACTTAGGGAACATTGTCAGTGCAGAACCCAGGAGTATTTACACGGTGTGGTATTAGTACTCCTACTGAAGTAAAGGATCTGAATACTTCTTCCATGACTGGTTGGTTCTGTGTGGATCACTTTCCTGTCAGGGGCTTCGGGTGTGTAAATACGACAGTGGAGAAAGAGACTAATTAGACCACCATGTCTAATCTCCAGGGCTTTACCTGTCAATAAAAATGTTGTCAGTGAAGATGAAGTCTCTTTAAATGAAAGGCTTGGCAGTTTTGATATGTAAAACACATGTCACAGTGTTTCATTCAGTAACATCGCAATGAGACAAGTTGTCAACAGAAGTAAAATGACAACAAAAACATCTTTACTGGACTAAATCAGAATAATGGCATTCTTATTTAAGACTTGTTGTGTTTTTTCTCCCCCTTGTTCTATTTGGGAGAGGTCATGCTTTTTGAACACTAGTTGTAGTAAGTAAATTTATTCCACTTATTTCTTGTAACTGCACGAAAAAGTAATGAGGTGTTGGAGATAAATATATGAAGACAATAAGCCATGCAATCCCTTTTCTGTAGCTGCTTTTGAGTCAATTAGCACATTTCAGAGACTCTGAAGAATATCGCTGCCTTATGTAGCTCCTCAATATGCAGCATCTGACTTTTATCCAATTACATTATGTGAGGTCTGTGGGCACGCTGGGTACAGAGCACATAATGGAGGATGCCATCTTTGGTGTGATATTCTTCGACACTTTTCCATTGCATATGCCTATGGCTCTCACTATGAATTATTCAAAGGCTCCATCCACACAGAAGAGAGTGAGGAACTCGGCTCCATAGTAAACAGATTTTCTGCTCACCATCCTCACAAATCTGAAGTGTAGGACATTGTAAGTACCAAATAATTACACGGTGGCCTCTTTTCCCTCCTGTCTGAGTCAACCTGGACTCAGAAATGCATTTGGACAGAATAATATTTTGTCATCGGTGAGTTAATTGAAGTTTGGTAGCTCAGGACCTCCAACTACAGATGACTGAAGCTGATGCATGAAGATACATGAGGGTTCGTCTTTTCATGTAATTCCATGTAAAATAATCCACTATTTAAATATTTCTTATCCCGTTCTTTTTTTTTTATCTCATCAAACATATTTGACTCAGGAAATGACTCCAGAATGGTTACAGAATATTTGTGCTCCCTGCTCTCCCTCTGTTGATTTATTAAACCATAATAGATAACGGCCCTAGAGTTTGACTCTGGCTATGTATAATCACTTTAGTTCCTCACTGGCTATTGTGCTGTGAAATAGAAAATATGAATATTACATGGGTTTTAAATCCCGACAAAAATTCTTTTTTCCAGAACAAGAAAATTGACATATCCATTGCATTACTGCAGCGCCCATCTTTGGCTAATGGAGATTTCACATTATAGAGCTCACATTATAGCACCATGAAATATGCTAAGCATTTAAGAAAAATGAACTTTTTAAATAGTCCATCAGTGTAAAGAAAAAAGAGGGTCTATGAGATTTTTTTCCTCTCTCTTCTCTGCTTTGGGGATTTGCCTTGACCTTCAACTGTTCGTATCTTCCAGTGCAGATCTGTGGCAGTGACACATGTCATGTGTTGGAGAGGATTGAGGAGGAAGCAGAGGAGACAAGAGGGAGTGATCTTGGTCTGTAGCCCAGTCAGAGTCGGAGTCCGCCCTCATGTCAAAGGATGGGCATGTTTGGCCCAAAACACAGACTGAACCTCATCCACTAATCTCAGCACAAAAACACCTTTGGGTGGCTGACGGGGAGGCGAGCGAGCGAGCACACACATTTTTTACAATGTCGGAAGAACACAAGAGGGTTCAAAGCTGCCCTTAAATTCTTGGGCTGCGGGGAGGGATGGCTATACGGGGGAGAACAAGAGAAAGAGTGACGGGGAGGGGGAGAGGAGCGTATCTCCAGATTCTCCTCTTGTAAAGCCGACCTGGCTGAAGCAAAGCCAAGCCTCCCTTTCTCCTTCGTATTCTGCTTTGTAGGAAACCCTCCACGTTTTCCGCCGCGCTTGTTCTCTCCCACTCAGTAGGAAAACACAAACTACAAAAGAATAGATGCTCTTCGTAAAGACTCGACATCTTAAGGATCCCCCTCCCCCTCTTGAATCTCAGGTTCACTATCTTGTAGTTGAAAGCACATAATCACATGTGAATGAAGTTAACACACACATCGACCTGCGATGTTTCTTTGCGTCAGTGCAACGCTTGACTGAACACTCCCCTCTCACCCAGACAGATTGTATGAAGGCGGTGGAATAATTTGTTATCGACTCACCGAGGCTCTGAAATTGAGATCAAAAACCCCCCCCCCAAAGATTAACATCTGTATTTTACAAAGATGGCTAATGTCACACGGTTGACAACTATCATTATGTCCTGGTTACTTTTGAGAGTACTTACCTTTAATCATCAAAAGGCTGCATTTTACCTTTTGTTGGGAGCTAATTGATAGACTGAGACCTTGTTGTTTGTATGCAGCGTATCAAGCAGACGCTGTGACTTTCAGCATGTCTATAAATAAATAAATCATAAAGTTTGTTTTTCTCCCGAGTCAAAAGAAACCTTTTCTTTGTCTTTGTGTTTAGCGCCTTTTTGCATCGACATGAGGCTAAAACCCCTGAAGACCACAACGTTTAGGAAAGCTCCTAAATAGCGGCTCTGAAGCTAGGTTTGAGCTTTGTCATCACGCTTGAAGAATTTCCTTTTAATGTACTGTAATGTGAAATTCAGTGGGGACAAGTTTAATTGAGTTTTACACAAACCAGTTGGGAGTAGCGCTGGAAGGTAGGTGATGTTGAGGTTTTTAATCTCTGGCTCCGGAGAGGCTTGTTGACGGAGTGGTTCTTTCTCTTTGTGGAGAAAAAAAGAGGAAGCCTAAGAAATGATACATCCATGGATAAAACCAATTGGCAACCCTCAAAGGGACGGGGGGTGATAAGGCAAATCCAGCACTTGTAGAGAAATAAAAGAATCCAACTGTTCATTAAAACGGGAAACAAAACAGGCGATTGAGAAGGAAGGCAGACTGCTCAGTGGAGGAGTGAGTGAAACAGACAAACAGAGCCAGAGATATCAGAGGAAAGGATTGGAAAATAATCAAGGATTTGTGAGGAGAATTAATAAGGAAGATAGGCACAAATAAGCATTTTTTTCCTGACTCTGTGCAAAATTAGGAGGGATGGACTACAATTATCAAACAGGGGAAATGGCATAAGCTACATAGACACCTAATTATAAAGGATAACCTAGATATGAAGGTTGCTGTCTTTTTATTTTACACACTTTGACTGTGAGGCGGTGGGGTCTTTTGTGCTCAGTAAACCAGATATTCATTGGATAGAGAATATTCAGAGACTGTTTAATATAGTAGTATTCTCTTATTCTCTGCCAGCAGTCTACATTCTGTAGTATATAATCCATTGAAAAGAGGAATGATTTTAACTTCACATGAAAGCTTTTTTTTAACCAGTGGAACAGTATTTAAACGCAGGGAGGGACAGATGATTTTGTAAGATACAGCCAACAATCAGTTGAAAAGAATACATGTAACTACAGTTATGATTCCCTTATATTTTTCAGAAGTGTAACAACATTGGTTTGTGCAGAAAGTGGAGCTTAAGCTTTTTCATCGTTCTGTTTAAATTATATAAAAATTGAATGAGGTTTGGTCTTAAGTGTTGACTTCAGAATTAGATTGTTTGGACATCAGATTTTAAAATGTCTGTGCATGCTTTCCTTTAAACTTAGGTCTCTTCACAGACAATGTGCTGGACAGGCGGACTCTCCTCTGATGTTGTTGCTGGACTGTTTATTTCTGACAGTAATTCACCTCCTGGAGGTTAGTTGACTCTATCACCTGATCCAGCTCTCGGTAATGAGGTTTGGAGTCAGGGACTTAAGGTGATACAAACAAAGGGGTAATGAAAGACTGAAGAGGAGAGGTTGAAGGAAAGGCGAGGTGGGAGGGGAGGGGGAGTAAAGGAAACTGGCAGTGAAATAATCAGCACTTGTATGATCGGCCACTGAGACATTCCATTGGTGTTTTGTGTGAAAGAGAGCCATTCATCAACATATCAATAAAAATATGGAGCAGATTATTATTGTGTTTGCTTACCATGGGCCTCCATCGTAAATAATGGGTCTGCCGCTGCTGCCTGTATTAATTATAATTAGAATGCTGATAATGTGTGTGCTCTTTTATTACAGGAGCTGAATCAATTTTACAGTCTTATTCAGCCCCACAAGGTCACACAAAGTTGCCAGGGTGAGAGATGGCTCTTTGTGGAGCCTTTCTGCAATCAGGGCAGGGGCCAGCAGGCTAGAGAAAGACCCAAACTGGTCAGATAGATGTCTCAGCATCTTCAACTACCATGAACTTTTTGCTTCAGTGTAGCAAATTCATGACAGGGAGGGAGTGTTTGGAAAGAATGAACTCTTTCATCAACATTCATTGATATATAACCAGTTTGAGTTTTCTTTTTAAAAGTGCTTTAATTGATTTTTTCACTCTAAATTGTTGGGGCTAACCTGTTAGGTCTAATATGTGCTCTCTTTTCAGTTTTATTTATATATTTGGGTCTTTAGCCTGCTAGCTACCCCATTCACAAGCTAATCACTAACTTTGTTGGACATTTTGGGTTGGGGTTATAACCTACAATGGTTTATCTGAATGTTTTTGCTGAAAACAAGCTACTGCTACTGGAAAAAAAAGTAATGAAAGCAGAATTTAGGGGCCATACAATCAAAATAATGAGTGAACGGAGTGAACACATTCGTCCATCCATTGAAATAGTAGTATTTAATGGTTATTAGCCTAGTTCTAACCTTTTAAAAAAAAATGCTACTGCATACTGCAAAGAAAGGCCTTATGGCTATTAAATGAATGACGTAAGACATGATTGTTTGACATATCTATCATAATGCTTCACCTGCTGGCCTGCTGGTACTCTGAATCCAACTCTGCATTCGCATTATCTGCCTCCCTCAGCTCTTCCTCTCTCTACTGTCTCTCTTTTGCATGTAGTCTGATGCCTATATGTTAGCTAGCAAAGACTGATTCATGTAATAGCATAATATTGGGCATTATTGTGCAACATGATGCAAATGTGACAAGTTGTGCATAGTTCAGAAGCATAGGTGGAGACAGTTATTCACACAGAATCCCATTGGTTACACCGTTTGTTATTAATCATGTCCACAACTTAAAAAAACTCGCACCGCACCAGAATCCTCAACAGTCGGCAAGAACAGTGTCACATGACAGGGGTCATAAAGCATCACTTTGTGTTACATTCGATCACGTTACTATTAATATTTTTGATTATTTTTGTCAGTTTGTTGTAGCAAAAGGAGAATACGGCTTTTTTTCCTCCAAAGAGGGCAAATGGGCTGTTTCTCTGGCAACTTTAAGTACTTGTGCACAGAGGGGAACTGCAGGATTGGATGATTATTGGTTTCATCACTATGAGTGCCCTGGGCTCTTTCACATAAGTCATATGTCCATTGTGAAAATAACCTGATTATTGCAGCTTTAAAACTGATTTTGATATTTCAGCACTTCACAGTTCTGCTAAACAAGTATTTATGCATATTATAACAAGGTTTGTACTGTATTACTTATTTCTCTCTTACTTTCATTAACCTCAGATAAGCAATTCTGGCATGCGTTGTCAAAGTGGCCCCCATGTAAAAAGCACATGACAGATTACTAAGAGGAACTGGCAAAATGCTTTTTCCCCCAGTATGGTTCTTGGTGGGTTTGGTTTGCATTTGTTGACAGTTCACAGGAGAGAGTGTGTTTTGGCCAAATGTTGAATCTCAACTTAGTCTAAATTCATAAGGCACCCCACTGGTTTGTTCCTCTGTTTCCCTCTTCCTCACGAGTTAGACTGTCAGATGGCCCAACAACAATGGATCTCACCAGCCTATCAGCCGGCTCCTACCTTTATAGCTCGCTGCGTGGCTTTAAAGACTGGATTTAGCATGGCTTGGCAAGGTTCAAACCAACAAACCATGCCACAGATTTTTTTTTTTAAATCTACATATCTGTTTGTCCTGTTTTCACATTTGAAATGCATTGCGTTCAAGTTGCCACACATTAAACTGGCCTCCTCCCACTACGAGTCCAAGACCACAGTGGTTTGTTTCTAATGTGTCTTCTCAGTGAGTCACCTGTTAGAACAAATAAGCTCATAATCTTTACAATAAACATGATCATCCTAATTAATGTTATGCATACACTGGGATTTGTCCAATTAGAGACGCATATTTATATCCATAGGATGTCGTGTTTCTAAATAGCTACGTAGATATGTTGCTATTAAGAGCAGCACACATATTTGTATATAATGCTCAATCTGCATTTTATGAATAAGCTGCTATCATTGAACAAACATTTTACATATTTCATTTGCTACTGCCTCCTCTGCCCGTTAATAATTGGGTGTGCATTTCCTTTCTGGGTAAGTTGTTGTATTTTTTTGCCTGTGAATGTTAAAATGACCTTGTGTTCCCCTGTGAATGCGTGCATCTGTCATGAAATTATACATTCCATCAGCCCTCATTGAACTGGGCATTGACTCTGTGCCGCAGACTCAGGCTCTGGCAGTGAATCTTGATTATGGATTCTGTGATATTGTAAATGACTTGAGATTCCTCTGAATGTTTCGGATTAATCGGTTTGTGCAGATGTGGTTCCCTTTTTGGAAGGCGCCATCTTGAACAGTTGCTCATTTCCATTCCGCCATCACATTCTGCATACAAAGCAGATTTCCAGATAGGTAATCCTTGTAAGGTTTTTAGACGACAGGTTATTAGAGGATTGAGGGTTGTGTGTGTGTGTGTCTGCCTGTGTGTGTGTGTGTGTGTCTGTGCTGAGGGAAATTATGTACATTTTTTAAGTTGGTGACAATGAGCTGTGTCTCAAGGCAGGAGACATAGTAACTGTCTCCTTTCACTTCTCACCTAACAACATCCCACCCCCTTAAAAATGAGCACATAACAGGTACCCAGACACACACACACACACATACGCACACACAATCTCCACCTGCTCCCCCTTCTCCCTCTCCACCACCGCCACCCAGAATTCTTTGAAATGCCTGAGGCTAAAAAGCTGGTTACTCTCCCCTGGCTTGCAGCTCACAGCTCTAGATTATTCCTGAATGCCAGAGCTGGTCTGCCCCCATCATCCTGCAAACCCAACACCCACCCCCCGCCACCCAACCCTGTCTTAAACCTGGCTCTACCTGTCACCTGTCAGACGCACCCCACCTTTAAGTGGCCAGTTATTTTCCATTGGTTTTAGATGTCTTTCATATCATGGCTCATTAAAGCGCAGCACAGTAGGCAGCATATTTACATAGGCTACTGGGGAGGTTTTAATTTGCGTCGGTACAGAGCATGACCGGAACTGAAGAGTGCAGCGCCAAAATGACTTTTTCACATGACACCCCCCCACCACCACCACCGCCCTTCCACCGCCACCCTCCCCTTCCTCATCCATTCCCATATGAAAACATGTAGCTGGGGCGTAATTGCTTGAACGGGGCACAAAGACGGAGACAGAGCCGTCACCGAGGGGACTGAGGTTTCTCCCAAGCGACAGACCGGGAGGCCAATCAAAGCCAGCGATGAGCAGTCTGTGGTTGTGATCATTCTACTGAATATATACCATTAGTCTCCTCAGAAAGTCCCAACTCTTTCAGCAACTGTGTAACTTCCTCATTTTTACTCACTTTGTCTGGCTACTATACTCACGAGTCAGTCCAGAATCAGACTATCCTGCCATCTGCAGCTCCACTTTCATCCCAGTAATGGCTGTGTTTATGTTTATTTAGTTAATTAGGGGGATATTTCTCACTTTCAAATTGATACTTTAATCATTGCAGCTGAGCTTGAGGTGAGTTTTAAGTGTATTTAAAGCAGTTAAGAGTTGATATGCATCATTATATTTCAAAATGTTCCTTTTTTTCTTCTTTCTTCTCTGTCTTCTTACAGTTTACAGCCAAAATAAGTCTTTCACAAATCTATATTTTGGTCTATACTTCCAAATTAGGCTATAGTGTGGGTGCTTTGTTTGCACAGGCACTATGAAAGGGTTTTTTCTTTTTTTGATGGCAGAGGGAAGGCCCCTCTGCTAAATTATTTACATGACAAGATAGTCAAGCTGCCAACTTCTGCAATTCTATCTCAGACTGCATATAGCAGAGGAATAACGTAATTTCCCTCAGACAAGATTTTCAGCAGAGATTCCCCCAAAACATCAGACCTTTCCCAGTTCGCAGCAGAGACTCCCGTATCAGTTGAAGATACCATTATCAGTCTCCGGTTCAAGATTCTATTCAAAAAGACAAGGAGGGATAGAGGCTAATATTGTCATAAGATGCTCTGTGTCACTCCCAAAATGCATGGAGCACTGGGAGATTCGGCAGTTGCGAAATCCGCTCCTCAAACATTTGCTCTCCTCCCACATCTCTCTAAGGACGCGGCGCTACAAACTGGCTCCTGCAGATGCACTCCAAATAGCAGGCTGTTCATCATGCAGTGTAATAGAACAGGCTCATTCCCCAGCTTCCCCAGCCCCCCCACCCCCAACAATCCCCCTGCCCATGTACCCCTCTCCGCCTCTTCCCCACGTCCACCGATGCTCCTGCTGGCCCTACATCCCATCGCAGCGCTCCGATATCAATCAACAGCAATGAGGCTGGCTCCGGCTTCCTCATCATCCCAAACAACGGCGTGCCGCCCCTGCCCAGGCGCCGCCACACCCCGGCAAAGATGGCCGGGACGCCGTGCAGGACGGACGGACAGACAGGGAGGCAGGCAGACAGACACGTGGCCATGTGATTTCAGTGTAATTTTGGAAAGCATATTGTCTAATTTTGCCATCTGTCCGGGAGGGAGCGATGGCAGCGTGGAGCTCATTTGCCGTCTGCTTGCTTTATTGCGGCTATACAGAACAAGTTTTTGGAGCAGGATGCAGGCCCGGGTGTGCAGCCCACTGGAGCTGGGAGGCGTGTCGATGCAGGCATCAGGTTCCCGCCACTCCATCATGGGCTACTGTGCGTCTGACATTCAGAGACATGTGCAAAATACCTCAGAATGAAACCTCTGATTCAAGCGCTGTTGCTTCAGTTATAGATGTAAACAGCGAAGAAGTTAAACATGCAGTCTGAGAGCAAACTCTTGAGTGTTTGCCGTCCTCAAGTTTCCGAGAACAAGTTGGGAAAATGTTTCGCACTCTGTGACAGTTTTGAGTTTCTCTCATACCACCAGGCCATTATGAATTTAGTCCAGTTTGCGGCGAATGGTCATATAGACACACACACACACACACACACACACACACACACATGCATCGCTGTCACACATTGTGGATCACGTCTGGTTCAGCTGCTCCTTGGCTCTGACATTAATACAGAGCAGATTGGTGGAGATCTGCAGCCCTTGTTGTTTGATCTTTCCTCCTCTTGCCACATTTCCTGGCACTGCCCCCCTGCCACACCGCGTGGCGCAGGCAGGACTGGCATGGCCTCAACGTGCCTGCCAGGTTTGTTCTCTGTCTTCTTCCCCTTCCAACTTATTCCCTTATGCCCGCTCCATGGATTCAGTTCTGCAAATTACAAGAGCTCCCCTACCCCCAGCGACAGCCCGGATTCAAGAGACCTTCAATCTACCAGTTTGTCTTCTTCAGAAAGGAGTGTTGCTACCTCGGCCTCCGATGTGTCACTCGCTTGCTTCTTTACATGATAATTGTCCTCTGCACTGAATTAGGTTATTGTCCTCGTTCTTGTTTCCAAGTTTAGCTAAAACATACTCTCTCTGAAAATCTTTTAGGTACAAATTCTTCTACCAAATATTACAAGTATTAAGCTGTGAGGCCATGACTAAACATTAGATAGCGACCAAGCCTCACCTGAGAACAAAAGACATCCCTTAGCCAACAGCAGCCACAGACTCAACTTGAACAAACACTGTATTCTCTTATCAAGACCCCCCCACCCCCCCTCCCATTTTCTATTTACCCAGGACTGTCATTTGGCCTGTAATGCCTTGAGTCTCAATAGAGAAATTGTTTAAAATGTCACAATCGAATGTATGAATTAAAAGCAAATACATCTTAGAGGTAAAGGCAGCATCAGTGCCTCCTGTATAATCTGAAGTATTTGTTCAAAGAATAATGTCTGGAAGCGCCACACAATAGTGTCCTTTCTCTGTCATTCCTCCCTGGGTTGTGATCAGGATGGGTGGGAAAAAAGCACAAGCTAATTTGGTAATAACACTGCCTCGTGATGTCGGCACCCAATTTGCACGGTCTATCTGCCATTTTACAACAATCTGCCTTCCCTTTTATGAATCGGCATCAGATCTCAGCCTTATCTTCCCCCCTTTTTTTGCGTTAACCACTTCATTTGTGACTAATGGCACACGCGCGATCGTTATCGTTCTAATTTATTCCAAGTTTAAGATGAAGGGCCGGATAAGGTGCGAGAGACAATAAGTTGAAAAAGCCAGTGTGATGCCTCAGTTAATGAGGCACATCGTCTTTTTTTTTTTTTTTTTGGCGCCGCCGGGGTCAAAAGCAGAACGCATGCTGATTGAGAGAGAGGGGAGGAAAACTGAGATGGCAATTCAGAAAAAGAGAGAGCAGAGAGGGAGGGAGGGTGAAGCAGGGTTTTCTTCAGTGAAAATCAGCTTTTGAAGGAGATATAAGATCATCAGAGCTTTGAAATAGAAGCTCAGTTAGCACCTGGAGATGAGGGTTAGCTGAGGCCTTCACGGGAGACACTGACTCTACATGGATATGGCTGATGTCTAAGCTCAGGTAGCTGCACCTTCAAATAGACTGGAGTGAATCAGATGTGACTATTCCAGCTCAGCTGCCAGAAGAAAATGTTGGCACTATGTATTTCTGCAAACTACGAGTACATTACATTAGCACATTTCAAATGTATCATATCAGCATTTATGAAGTGACATAATAGTTGCATACCACTGTTTGAGAGCAACAAACAACAAAACCGGTTGTTTTTTAGCAAGACATCACTGCATTTCAATTGAGTTTTGAGGCACCAAACATGGGTGATTTGTAGCGACCTGTTGCTGTCTTTACGGCACCCTTCAGGCACGAAAATTGTAAGTTTGCCGAGACAACACCGCTTTTTCAGTCGAGATGTTGGCACAAAAATCAGTTGTTTAATGTCCAGACATCGCTGCTTTTCCAGCTGGGATAGTGTTACAAAAATCGGTTGTATTTTGCCAAGACAGTACTGCTGGTTGGGCTGGGATATTGCCACAAAAATCAATTGTTTTTTCCCCACACGTCACTGCTTTTCCAGCCAGGGTAGTGTCACTAAAGTAAGTTGTTTATTGCCCACACATCACTGCTTTTCCCGCTGGGATAGTAGCATGAAACGTGGCTGTTATTTCCAAAGGCATCTTTCCTGTTTAACCTGGGATTGTGGCACAAAAATGTGTTGTCCTTTGCCGAGACATCTCTGCTTTTCCAGCCAGGATAGTGGCACAAAATGCGGTTGAAAAGCTGTTGTTTTTTCCCAAGACATCGCTGCTTTTCCAGCCAGCATATTGGCGCAAATATCAGTTGTTTATTGCACAGACATCACTGACAGACATTTCTGGCGGGAACAATGGCGTGAAAATTGTTAGGTTTTTGCAGAGACATCACTGCTTTTCCAGCCTGGATATTGGCATGCAAATCTGTTGGGTTTTTGTTTGTTTGTTTGTTTGTTTTTTTGCCGAAACATCAAAGTTTTTCCAGCTGGGATAGCGGCACAAAAAGTGCTTGTTTTTTTCCCCGACACTTCACTGCTTTTCTGGCTGGGATCATGGCATGAAAAGTGTTTTTTTTCCCGAGACATTGCTGCCTTTTCGGCCAGGATTGTGCCCCCCAAACAGGGTTTTTTAAGCTAAAATATGACTTTTTCCCAACCATGACTAAGTGGTATTTATGCCTAAACCTAACTTTGCATTGACCACAGCGTTGTTGAAACATAAAGTTTCGGTATATCCGCTACATAACAATGTCCAAATGTAACATGTCCAAGGTTTGCAAAATGTACGATGCTATTAATTTTTTCAGATGATTGGGAGACTATTCAGAGTGAGCTGTTAGCATAAAATCCAGAGTCCCTGAACAATCTTAAACTAGACTTTTTGTACATTTTTATTTGTTCGATGTTATTTCTTAGCACATTTTGTGGAACTTGTGTTCAAACAGAATTTTGTCTGTTTCAGTGACCTTCATAAGTTTTTAGTGGTTTGCACCTTTAATAGACAATACAGATTTTGAGCATGTGTAGATGGATGTTCAAATTGTTCTGAGTTAAAGCTGTTTGGCTACCAGGGTTAAAATTGATTTTCAAAGATCAAACTTTCATTTGTGTATTTACAGTTTGCCTGAATATCTTTGAATTGATTTTTTTCCATCAAGGCCTCCATATTTAAAAGGATATATTTTAAATGAAGGCAGCCCACAGATACATAACTAATGATGAACACCATTCATGGGTTTGGCTACTCTTCCCTCTCCATCCGCGGAAGAATGAAAAACGGCTCTCAGGAGTGAACATAGCGTCTCCTAATGTGAAACACAGGATCAGTCTGTCTCTCAGGCCTCCTGGGCAACATATGGAGCCCTCCAAGTTAGTGTTCAACTTCCCAACGGCTGTTGTGAGAAGTGCTGCACTAACTGCAGCCCTCAGAGAGCTAATTAGAAACCCTTGTGCATAAACCTTGCTTGGAAGTTGCTGTGGGCTGCACCAGCCCAACCACGGCAGGATCTGTGCTGCCTGCAAGATAATAAACAAAATTTGCATATAATGTCAACGTTTGGCAACCTTCAGCGATGGCCTAGATGCTCTCGTGGCAGCCTTTTGAAACGCATCGATCAAAAAAGTTTGGGCAAAACGTCTGATCATTTACAGCCTTTTGTATGTGAGGGAGATGTTTGGATTAATTCAGGCGTCTTTCCATTAGAATTCTGGATGCCTAAATCCTCACTAATTATCACTCCCACCCTCCAGTGGTTTAAACTTGTGATTTGTAGCAGATAAAAAGCCCCACATAAGAGATCCCTACAATACATATTTAGCTGCGGAGTAATTAAGCTGTATTAGACTTCATTCATACCTGCCAGAGTGTAATACTGCACTGTTACACAGTGACGCTTTCAATTAATGAAAACGTCTAAACCAGCATACATCTGGGATCACTATGCAGGGCCTAGCACGACTGTATTTATCATGCGCTGTAAGCCAACACAATTACACAGACCTAACATAGTAATTGCGACGTAGCAGCTCTTACAATGGTAGAAATGGAATTACCTTGACAGAAAGCGTTACAGGGAAATGGAGGAAGAGGAGGAAAGGAGGGAGAAAAAAAAGAAAAAGGCACAACCTTTTACCGAACTGTAAATCATGCTTCACTTTTAAGAGGTGGGAAAATAAATAATGTCTGAAAGTGCAATGATTTCAGTGATTTAGGGGAGCTTTTGAGAAGCGTATTACTAGAGGTGACAGCTTGTGGGAGATAGGCAGGTTGTGTTAAGAGGAAAGGATAAGAGGCTATGACATTATGTCTGCAGGGTTAAGGTGTCAGAGTCAAAGCGTGAACCACTATTACTGGATCAATACTTCTCAGTTTTGCACTTATCTCTGGCCCGATGGTTAGCAGCAGCTTTTCTGGATATACACAGGGACTAAATGCCACTACTGAGAGGGGGACTGCATACCTGCTCCATCTTCTGCAACTGGAGAGGAGTATTGTAACAGGAAATGTTAAATATTTGAGCTTCTGTCTGCAGGAAATGTTAAATTCTCCACTGAGTTGACTCCTGAGTTTAGCGAAGGCTGAATAAAGATCAGCAGCAAAGAGCAGGGTTTAGGTTTCGTTTCATCGTTTGGGGGGACACGTCAAATGGGGGGGGGTTTGAGGGTCTTACCCCAGGAAATTTTGAAGGACAAACACTCAATTTCCTGAATTCTTCTGAATTTTCTGCATCAATTAATGGTGGAAATGTCTTAAATCTCATCAAAATAAAAGTCCTCTGCTACTTTAATGTTTTTAGGGGGGGTTGAAAAAAGTACATGTTCTAAATGATAAGGTGGATGTGGCCTCTGGGTCCCCCTGAAATCTACACCTGTGCACGCAAGTCATTAACAATCAAAAATGTAAATATACAATCATGTAACTAACTGTTCAGCTATAATATCTGCAAGTTTGTACACAAATAAATGCAAGTACACACATGAACCTGTGCTGCATATATGTACTGACCAATGCAGACAAACTGATATGTAGAAACATGTCATTTTTATGCACATATGGGGATTCAAGGCATAGAACAACACAATATTATATTTCAACATTTCTTTTTAATTTTTGGAAAGGTGTTTAAAAAAATAAATAACACTGCAGTTTTTGTTTAAATACACATTATGTTTGTCAAGTACTGCTGCTGAAATGTGTCCTAAAGGAAAGTGAAGTTCATCCTTTATGCTTTAGGTATAAAGACAAAAGTTGTACACATGTCATGTCCGCTTCCGCGCAGGAAAAAGAAACATTGTCACAGTCAGAAACAAGAAAAAAAAAGTGTGTACTTTCAAGTCTTTCATTAAACTTCTGAAGCCTCTGAGTTAATCCTTGCTGTACATAGAACAAAAACTCAGCATTCAACAATTTAAAAAAGCCAAGAGAAAGAGAGAGAGAAGAGAAGAGAGGGAGAGAGAGAGATGAGGAGGAGGTGGGGAGGGGGGGGGGGGGGGGACTGGCCTGATCGCTACATATTCATATTCCTATGCAGGCGTTATCACTTAAAAGGCTTTCTAATTACAACAACAAGACAAAAACTCCTTGGATTCCTTCCAGACCCGCTAAATGATAAAATAAGCTTGCACTCTCTCTCCTTCTTAATCTCTGCAAAGCACCTTGGAGCCTCATCTCCCAAATACAGGCGAATGAATGTGAAAATGCCATTTAGAGATGCAGGTGTGACATTTGATAAGAAACTTCTGGATTAAATATGTTCTGCTAATGAGGAACCCAGCTACCCCATCAGGGCAAACTATTGGTGGGATTGTGTGCGCGCTGATAACATTCCGCACGCAAACATCCAAATTCATTATTAATAAACAGCCGCAGTCTCTCTATCACACAGAAAGTCTGGATCCTTCAGTGGAGAGACAGGGATGTTGCGTCTCATTAGGAGAGGCTAAGGAAAAGAAGGGGGAGGTACGGGCGGGGTAGGGCTGTATGTGGCGGGGTAGGGGTATCAACTGTTTTCATATTTAGCTGTTTGGGGCTTTTTTTGGGAGGAGGGGGGAGGCAATTTCAAAGCGTATGTTAATGGTGCATTGAATGTTGGAACAAAAGGGTTGAAAGTTTCAGGGGATCTGGCAGTGAATGTAATTCTCTGGCTATAGCTAATACGGAAAAGAGGGGATAGCAGGCTAAGCCATTGGTGCAGTAGACTGGGAAGTCCCTGGCCCCAGCTTGACATTTATAACGATTTGGAGAAGATTAAAGCCGTATTACTGCTGTAGTCCATAATGTGGCTCTGTAATGAGGTGTGAGTGCATTACCGTCCTGCGGAAGTTAGCTGCTGTTTCAGACCTTTGAAGAGAAAGACACAGAGAGAGCGCTTTCAAAGAACACGGATACTTGACTGTACTGTGGTCATCTCCAGTGAAAGGCTCTGAGGCTGGGAGCCGGAGTGAGAAAGGACTCCAGAGGCCTGCCAGTGGAAGCTGAGGCTGCCACCGTTGAAGACTTGTCAGTCTAAACCAGCTTAGTTCAGCCAGCCAGCAAAGTGTCTCAGACTGACAGGCAGCACTTTGTTATTCGGACCAGTAACTGGAGGTCCATGTCTGCCGCCTGGAAATATTTTATATTCAAACAGAAATTAGAAATGGAATGTGTTATTTCAGGCACAGCATATAGCAGTGCACTTTTTTTTTAAGGTGCATACAAACTCAAAAACAGCTTTAGGAATTCTGCCAGCTCTCTGTTTTGACAATTATTATTTTGGCCTGGTGGCTTTTTTTTTCCCTTTTTTTTTTTTTTTTTTTTTACAGTACATAGTAAAAAGGACAGTGGTGCCAATTCTAAAGCCAGCCACGGGAAAATGAATATTCTAAAAGGTGTTAAAAAATGCATGCGTTATCTGCAAAAATAAAAAACACAGGTAATTTTTTTGCGTTAGCGTGTGCAAATGAAGGTTGCAGGTGTCGTCCGTCCATTTAAACGCTCTTTATGATGTTAATTAGTTGTTAGCGTAATTTTCCAGCCTCCGCCATCAAGCGTGAGAAGTTCAGAGACCTGCTGTTAACTGAGAGTCAGTGCCATGGCACCGTTTCAAGAGCTCCCAAACAGGACGGCCAGTGATAACGAACAGGTGATGGGGCCTGATGCCTATGGCAGCAGGATATTGCAAAAGACAATTGAATTCGTAGGGAGAAATGAATCTTCCGGACAGCATATCAAATGTTAAAACAACACACATTGCATGCAATTTGCTTATGCAGAAGGGTGATAAAGTGTGCTTATTTAAAAGATAAACAAAGGGGGGATCTAGTGCAGTAAATTGTGCATGTGTGTTTATTCCCTATGAGTAACGCCAGAGGTTTATAGTCCCAGACACAGGCAGCCGTGCTTTATGGCTCCTCTGTTTGTGTGATAGCAGTATTTATGATATTGGAATTTATGTTGTACTGTGTTCACACTGTCTGTGTGCTAGTGGTGGTCTGTATTTAAATGCACTTAAGCAGATTTGGTGTTTGTCTTGTGTTTGACTGAATGCCTTTGAATGATGTCAGTTTTAGCAAGAGGTCAGATTCATTATCCCCTTGTGCTTCACGCGAGAACCAGGCCTCCCAAGGTTAAATTCAACATTCCAAGTTTTTTCTCGAGGAGTGAAAGCCGTTCGGATAGAAAGGAGTTTCATCTCCTCAGCCCCCTGCTTCAGCTAATCTTAACCCCTCGCAATGACATTTCCACTCCGGTTCCTCCGACTCCAGACATATTTGCTCTCCCTTGCTGCTTGTGTCCTGTTAAGATTTAAACAGCAAACATAAAATGCGGCAAGATAACCTGCGAGAGAGAAAAAAAAAAAAAGCTTTGGAGAGACTTGACTCCGAACATTATTTTAAAGACCAGATCTGAGAGCTGCGGCGCAGCAGTCGGGAGCGATTATCTGTTGTGATCCCTCTCCGATGCACCAAAGTCATTCATCTGCCGATCCTCCACCCCCCGCACACACACGCGGCCCCTATGCAAAGGCAGACCCCTAATCATGTCGACACCGTGTGTCAGTGCCGTGGATGAGCAAGGCCTAGAGATGAGAACGGCTCTGTAAACATGGGCAGGCAGCAGGGAGCTTCCCTCTCCCCCCACGCTGCTCGGAATAAGCAAACGGGAAGATTTAGGGATTTTGCCGGGGCCCAACTTTGTAGTATCGGCTCAGGGTCTTTTTCGACGTTTTCCGGGGTGCTGCCTATGGGATATTGTTCTTAGCTTATGAAGTGCCGCCCGCCCGTTATAAGCTGTGTGTCTTTTGTCAATAGTATTACAATTTTGGAGCTAAATGTTCTTCTTTTTTTCCTCCCTTTGGATTTAACTCTTCAGTTTCTGCTGTGGTCCACATACTGTCTACAGATTCTGTCATTGACCTTTGCTGTTGACCTCTAACATTCAGATTAACCACCAGAATCTTTATGAGGAACTCTTATTATACAGCTGCAGCCATTTTCATTTGACCTCTATATTCATTGAAGTCAACTTTTTTTTCCACAGCACTGTCGATTATGAACTATCATGACAGACTAGTAAATCTAGTGTGCATCAACTATGTGCATTCCATAAACGGGCTAATACAATTGGCTGTATCAAATGGGATGTATATTAACAAGTCTACTGTGCTCTCTCCCCTGTCAGGATTCTATTATGGAGCATGCTCCCGCCCCTTGTTTTGATACAGCGGTAATTTAAAGACCGATCTTAATTGACTTATTTTTTCCGCATGTCTGTCGGAGCTTGTGCATGCACTGCAATAAGAGTCTTGTTTCTTTATTGGGCCACACACAATGTACTGAGTTCAATTTTACCATTCATAATGAATGCAGCCTCGCCATTCAAATGCAGCCATAAGCACACAGCAGATAAGAATTTAATTAAATGTAGATTAAAACCAAACAGGAAAACACACTGGCTGATAATTTTTTATCACGTCCCCTGGTCATATTTTTTCCCCCCCTCATACTTTCGACTTGTTCTTCCTTGGGCTACATCTTTTCAGCTTGCCAAAAGTGGCGAAACACCTCACACATCTCACCGTGGCGCCGTGAGATTGTGTAAAATGCAAAACGAGGGGCGGTCACACGATTAATCAGAATCCTCGTGTCTGGGGAGGATGGAGGCTGGCGGAGGATTGAGGGAGGGGGCGTACAGGGGTGCAAGGAAGGAATTAGTTGCTTCATCCCAAATTTGCATCATATTCCAAAGGACAATCCCAGCACTGTAGGCAAGGGGAAACATATCTCGCTCTCTGCAGGAACAATTAAATATTTTTCTACAATGCGGAATAAATGTCACCTTCAGTATCAAATTGTCCATACTTGCTAAACATGGTGTTACAGTGAGTGCCTGGAAAGCATGCCCGAGCAGGGAGAAACCACTATTTTAGATGTGGACCACAGCCTCAGCTAACATACTGTAACACACATTCAGGAGCTGTTCACCTCAGGCACTAATAGTGTGTTGAACTCCACTGGGGATACCAGTGAGCAAGAGACAACTGCAGCCTTGTCAGGGATTTCCCACTATTGAACCCGGGTGCTCAGTTACATATTAAACGCATATTTTTTAAAGGTTCGCATACTGCTAGAATTTCCCGTTTTAATTATTATGAAAACAGCCTTCTCAAATATCAAAATGCAGTCCTGGTGTTAATGCTCAAGTATTTAGATTTTTTTTCCAGAAGAAATACATTAATTTCCAACCATCTGGTGTACTTATCATGTAGCATATTTCACTTGCATCCAGCTTTTCTAACAGTTTCAGACAGCTGTTGGCTTCGACATTTACCTGAATGACTTGAAAGATAAATCCTGTTCTTCAAATGACTGTTTTTTTAATCAGAGGTGATGGTCTCATCTTCTGCATGCATACACAGATTCTCAGTGATGTGCTCAGAGTGGAAAATACCAAATTTGCATGATTGTAAATTTGAATTTGCTACAGTAGTAACACAAGTGCTGCTGCAGCAGAAAGGTTAGAAACATGCTCTTGGTAACATGGCAGTGGACTTTAGCACTCGTGCCATCCCCGCCACCTCCACAGCGGCCGACACCGCCGTGCCGCTGCCTGCCTGGCTGTGCCCGTGCCCGCCTGCCCACCGTGCTGGTGCTGCAACTCAGTTCCACTCTATTACCCTCACGCAGGCGATTGGCCTTTTCTGTGGGGAAAAGAGCAATTTCCTGTCGCAGTCTGTTTGATCAAGTGCTAAACCCTTGTGATCAATAGAGAGACAGATGTCGGCTCCAGATGGCCGCGTGGTGATACCTGGGGCAGCGCGGGGGCTTGCCAGGACGACAGAATGGCAATGAGCAAGGGCAGCGGCTGTGCTCCCGATGCACCAGCCACCGAGACACAATGTGACAAACGCAATTAGGCCTTTTAGCTGCAGATTATTTATTTCTCTTGCAAACCGACAGAAAATTTAATTAGCACATACTTTAAGCAATATGTAGAATTACAGGGGTGCAGAGACAGAGGGCATGCTGGGATGTTGCACCGGTGACTGGTGTGTGTATGTGTGTGTCAGAGTGTGTGTGTGTCTGTATTCTTTCTGTGTATTGCTGTGCTGGGAACACCGAATTAGCATGCCTGTATATAAGGCACAGAAACACTTTGCAAAAGAGAACTGTGTATGTTTCAGGGCACAAATCATGTAGAAAAACACATAAATTCATAAATTCCATTCCTCATGACCAGATCAATAATGTTGAATTTCAAAATGGATGACAGGTGCATCTCTCTGGCTCTCTGTCCTTCTGGAGAGGAAAAAATAACTGCCAGCACCAGAAGGCCAAAATAGACCTTTCCAAAGAGGAGAGACAGAGGAGGAGAGAGGCTCCCATTTTTTAAACGGCAAGCATTTGCATTAGGGCTGGCATCCACCATACAGCCCCCCTCTCCACACACAGACACACACACTCACATACATCCACACACTTAAAAAACACACAGACACACTGACTGGCCAGCCAGCCCATGTGGCGTAGGGCCGGAGCCATGTTGGAGGAACCACTGAGGCGCGTGGCAATGGCGCGCCGCTCTCCCAGGAAAACCAAGCTCACCGGCGTTGGCCCTCCGCCGTTCACCTGCTCCCGCCGAGGCATGATGGGTAGGGGGACATGGGCCACGGGGCCGCAGCTGGAGAGGAGGGAGGGGTAGGGTCTGCTGCGGTGCTCAACACAGCGGCGCCCTGTCATGAGGGGTCTTCTGGTCCCATTAGCAGGGCTTGGTCAGGACGGGCCCCCAACCAGCCTGCCGCCGCAGCGGGGGCCGCAGTAAACACATGTCGACTGGCCACAACCAGGACACAGGCAGCACTACCCGCAGAGAAGGATAGCTAATAGAGTGCTCAATGGGACAAACCTGTCCAAATAAAGAATAAAGCAGTGTGGAGCGGAGAGGAGAGGAGCCAGTCAGAGCTTTCCTTTAATAGTCTACTCCACTTTACTGTGGACAGGGAGGAGCTGACTGTGTGTGGCAGCTAATGAGGGAGAACAGCTTTGTACTGTAGGAATGTGTGGCTGTTATTGTCTCAGACTGACAGCACAGAACTCACATGTGTTACCTGCGATATAGAAAGTGTAAAATGTTCTCATTTGCTGAGGACGTTTTATTAGTTTGGAGAAAAAAAATGAAAATGTTTTATTTAGATACAGGATTTTTTTTTGAGCATCCTAAAATATTTTATTTATTTTTTTAAAAGGTGATGTTTGGAGTGTTAAATATTCCTCCATTCAATGAATTTCAGAAGGAAATAAATAAATTTGTATAAAATAATAAAAATCTAAATATTCAAGCTTGGCATGGCACTCTAATAGAGAAAAAATAGCTGCTAATTCACATTTCTAATTTTGTTCCTCTCTCAAAATTATTACAACACTATTACCAGGCAAACATCCCCCTGCCAGTATCGTTCTCACTGTATTGAAAGAGCTACACGAGTCTCCAGAGACCAGTCACAGAAACGTCTTTTTAATTTCAAAGTGAAACATTTAATTTTTACTCACTAAAACATTTGCTGAATCACATCATTGCTACATTTTTTTCCATCTGTTTGTGTGTGTGTGTGTGTGTATGTGTGTGTGTGTGTCTTCAAACAGTTCATAAACGTGTGTTGAATGACATTGTTCAGTGCTGTGCTGCTTTTATGTCTTTGTTGCCTGTGAATGTATACTATAGAGAGAGCGGCGTGTACGAGGCTCCCCTGGGAGGACTTTTTAATTTGTGGATTCTGACCCGCGTGCCATTCGCTCGAGGCCATCCATGAGCTCTCGGTACTGGCTATATCTGCAAAAACACTTGATGCTAAAATTAGTCTGGACGTTGTGGTGCAAAAGGGGGGAAATCTGGGGGTTTGGGGTATCAGGCAAGACAAGGCAAGTCAGGGCTCTGTAAACACATATTTACTGTTACAGTATTTATTTCTCTGGAAAACAGTTTTTTTTTCTTGCTGCAATTTTGAAATTTCAGAGTCAAATGTAAAATGTGTTAAAAAGTGATAAAAACATTCAGGCATGCTTGATTACTGCCATTACAGAAATGCAGCGACTACAGACAAAAGATTATTAAACATAAAAAAAATAATCATAGACCATTTTAGTCCCACATTTACGCTTACATTATGAGGTAATTTCCAGGCAAGTTAAAAGAAGGTCAGAAGAATGCCTTTTGATCCAAATACATTTCTCACGAGAGTAAGATCTTTAGCACCTACCTGCAAAGATGTATAGGCAGACTGGCGTCCATGCTGCTCTGCCATGTCTGAGGCGTCTCTGCATCATCACAGCAAAAACATCAACCTGCTGCAGCTTGAGCATGAGAAGAGTGCCTCCTAGTGGCCGAGACGAAACATGAGAAGGAGGAGGTGGAAGGGAGTGAAGGAGAGATAGAGCGGGAGAGAGTCAATCTGTGTCAGTGCCTTAGTGAAATAATAGTAGAGTCAGCTAATTCTAGTTTAGTGTACCGTCAATAATAGTAAGCTTGTTTGACCCTGTGAATGATGTTCCCGCTCGGGTCTAACTCAGCGTTTTCCTCTCTGCGCCTGCTTGCTTGCTCGGGATTGTGATGGCGAGCTTGACAGCCATGAGTCATCCTAATGTGTTCAACTCTGATGATCCAGAAACAGTCCAAATATTTACCAGTATTCATGAGGAAGGTTTGTTTAGTGTTTTGTTGCAGCACCGTCTGCTGTCAGGTGCAGATACAGATATTATTCATCCCACAATTTGTGATAAATATTTTCACAAGATCCAGGGGAAGTTGGCTGGGAAGTTGTGATTTACTCCTACAATGATAAAGCTTTGTTAAAAAAAAAAAAAAAGTGGTGGTTAACAACACGGAGCTACTTGATATTCGCAGGTGCGAGGAGCTTGTTCCCATTTGACCAGAAGGAGTTGGAGCTGATTTGAAGACAAGAAGAGTAGAGGTCTTTAATTACAACCCTCTCTGTGGCTTCAGGCACCACTAGCCTCACTTCACAATTAAGACCAGCAGTTAGCGCAGAGCCAATAGGCAGAGACGAGGACTTAAAGGAGCAGAATTACCAAACCAAGGAAAAAAGAATAAATCAGGCTTGACAAAGAAAATGACACACTAAATCTGGTGATACAGATTCAAAACTTTTGCTCTTTAAAACATATAAAATAGTCATCCTCTTCTCAGCCGCTCCTATTTCTGAAAGTGCACCTTTGTAATACATGACCCCACGATGCATTCAGGTAACGCCAATGGGCCACTGTTAGTTCTCCCAGAAGCCCCATTCAACCCCTCCCATAATATGTGGCTGTGGTGCAGTGGGACTGTACTCCAGTGCTGTAATGGCCTCTGCAACGGTAATGTGTTTGGACAGATGGGAGAGGCAAGTGCTGATGTGCTTAACTACGCATTTTACAGCTAAACTATTAAAGAGTTGTGCTGTTTACACACCAACATTTGAATACCTGTCTTCAGGCCAGTTTAATTATCCGGGCCCTTCTGTTATTTCTGCTGCTTTGTTGTCTCTCAGCTTTTGCACGAGGCATGAGAGATTTGTTTGCGGCTTCATTAAGATATGGTGGTGGTGGTAGCGGTTTGCAGGGAGCCAAAATAAAAAAAAGAAAAAAAAATTATTCCTGCTCAAGTATCTCATGCTCTATTCTCCCTGCCTCCCCCCATACATATACAGATACTGTACACATCCGTTTTCTTATAAAGTCATTTAAAGTGAGAAAATTAAAAAATGCCCTGTGATGCCTGCACTTTGAAATCTCTCGGGGCTTTAGGCAAAGGGGAGGGGACACGCGCCCCGAGTCCCTGTGATTCATCCTGAGACATTTGATTAGTTTATAAGTACTTATAGGAGGAAAGGGTTTGCATTATAATTTTGTTTCATGAATTCCTTCATATGTTCATCTTCAACTGCGTGTTCAAATAAAGCATTAATCAAAGAGAAGAGAGAGAAGAGGGCATTTAGCCAGCAGAGCCATAGTCTCAGGGCCTCAGTGAGCTGGTGGATATGGTATTGAGAGACTGTAGGAAGCAGTGGTTTTTAATTATCTGGACTACGTACAGGATGCCGTTTTTGATTGTTTTAATGAGGCAGCTGGCCTATTGTCTCCCCTTAATTCCTCCATTGTTTTTAGAATATGTCATAGTTCTTTATTCTTTTATCAGGTGCTCTGCAGGAGGATTTAGACAATAGCCTTCATTCCAACTGCATTGGCCACTGCACAAAGGCAGCTCACTGCAGACAGTTAGCAGGCAAACAAGTGCAAATCACAAGCTGCACTTTTCCCAGCCTTTCCCCCAGTTTCACGACTTACGCTTTTGGTCTCTCGCTCTAACTCTTGACCTCCTTCTCCCCTCCTCCTCGCTCTTTCTTTCATAAGGATCATGCCATTGTCATAGGTGGCTCACCTGTGTTTCTGTGATTTAAATCACCTGTCTCGGAAAGGCTGTCAGAGGGAAACAGCCATGACCAATCTTTCCAGAGAGCTCCTTCATGTTTTTGTCTGTTGCCCTCCGGACGCCTCAGTGCCGGCTGTTTTCTGCGCCTTGCATCTCCATATGTGCATAAAAATAAAGTGGGTCTGCACATTTGGATGCATGGATCGGTACATAATTGCATTGTAGGTACGGATGTGTACTTGCATTTGTTTATGTGCAACCTTGCAGATAGCTGCACAGTTAATCACGTTTGTATATTTGCATATTAGAGTCTTAAATGACTTGTGTGCATAGGTGTAGATTTCAGGGGGAGTGCAGGGTACACATCCCCCTCAGTATTTCAAACATGTGCATTTGTGTCCCCCAATAAAAACTTGAAAGATGCATAGGGCTTTTATTTGACAAGAGTAAAGACATTCACACTATAAATTGGTGCGGAAGAATTAAATGAATGCCCCCTGCATCTCATGCATGAAAATGACATGTTTCTGCACATTAGTTATGATGCATTAGTCAGTGCATACATGCACTGTAGGTATGCATGTGTACTTGCATTTGTTTGTGAGCCATCTGCAGTGTGAATCACGTGTTTGCATATTTATGTTTCAGATTCCTAAATGACTTATGTGCATAGGTGTAGATTTCCGGTGGATGCAGAGGACACATCCCCAGTAGTAGAACGTGTGCATTTGTCTCCCCCAATTAAAACATGAAAGTAGCAGAGGGCTTTTATTTTGAAATTGAAATTTTAAATTAAAGACATTTATTTAAATTCTTGCAGAAAAGACATAAATTGGTCATTAACAATAAATTGCATCTCCATATGTGCATGAATATTTCTGCACTATAGTTTGGATGCATTGGTCAGTACGTGCATGTGTATGTGTACTTGCATTTTTTGTGTGCAAACTTGCAGATGTTATAGCCCAACAGTTACGTTTTAGATTCCTAAATGACATATGTGCATAGGTGTAGATTTGGGGTGGGGGGTAGGGCACAGGGAACTAGCCCCCCTCAATATTTGGAACATGTGCATTTGTCTGAGGACTGTTAAAGATATTTACAGTATGAACTGATGCAGAAAGTGTTTGATGCTCAACATTTTCTGGTGGAGGACCCCATAAATAAAACCCTCAAATGTGCAAACCCCCTCCAAATGTGGAAACATTTGAAATACTGATATAAAGCTCAGGATCATGATGCATTAGAGAATACAGAAGACATATAGATACAACATTCCAGTAAAAACTGTCACAAATCTGAGAGAAACAGCTGTGATTTCTAATTGTGATGACAATGTAAGTGTAGTTTAAACCATAATCCTGCAGCCCGAGCACATGTATCTTACCACCTTGTCTTGGTTGAGTGACTGTAACAAGTGCTGCCTCAGTGTTTTGTGCAGCTCAGTAAAACTGGGACATGCAGTCCTAAAACTCACTTCCAGCGTTCTCACACACAACAGATGGATCTGTAGCATTCTTGGCTGAAGGGATGCAATCTGAGTGCATATTCTGCTGTCAAAATGCAGTAAAAACATTTTCATCAGACTCCACATAATCTACTTCATTTCAGCTGAGGAGAGCATACAGTATCTTTGATTTGGATTGATCCAAAAAAACACTGATTTGTATCTGAGCATCAGGGCCTCGTTCATAATTCTCTTTGTAAGCTGAGCGCGTCTGAACTAAAAGATCCATTCGGAGGAGAGAAACTTTTGTGGCTATGGCTGCGATATATTCCCCGCCATTGTCGGTGGCAGTTTGTATCTACCTTGATGGTAACTTGGGCAGACAGTGGAGAGGAGTTTTGTTATTTTAATTAGGAGATAAAAATTCAAAGGGCCTCTCCAGGCAGTGTGTGGTATGACAGAATCAAAACGATGAAGTGGAGCGGCCTGAAGTGTGTGTCTCGTCACAGCAGATTGGCCGACAGATAGGCACTGCTCTTTAAAGTGGCGCTGACATGCACACGCTCACGCAGGCACACACACACACACACACACACACACACACACACACGCACACACACACACACGCACATACGTACACACACGCTCACGGGGAGGAAGCCTGCACACAAATGGGACTTTGAAAGATAGCATATTTTAATACTATTTCACTCCTTTGACACGTTTGTGCTGGTCTAATTTTCAGTGCTTCACCAGCAGATAGGAAGGGCTAGAAAGGTTTTAATCAAAACAGCGATGTGAAATATGAAATATTCAATTTTGAATTAAAATAATGGGGCAATTCATTCAGGAAACTTAACAATGATTTATACATAAGGCATGCCGTAATAGTGTAAAGTCATGGTGGCTCTGTTTTCATCAATTCCTAGTAAATCCACAGAAAAGTGGCTTGTTTTCATACACAGCCTTACTTGAGCACCTTCCCCGTGTCTACAGGGCGGTTTTAAACCTGGTGATTCATAGGTTTTGTGTAAACATGAGTAATCAGTGTTGCACATGTGTGGGGGCTTTCTCGCCGCGTCCCCCTGCCTTCACACCTCTCCTCAGGACTCTCTTTGTTCCACATCAGCCAGGGCTCAAATCACATGTCCCCTCTCAGCCTGACACTCCGTCGGTATGTTTGCACATCTTTGAAAGCTAACAGCGTGCTTTAATTAATTGTCCAGCTTTCCTCAGAAACAATGTCCTAATTCTGCCATTTAGCAGGAGCGTATCATAGTTTGTTGTTATCTCCCCAGCCAGATTTCTGTAAATAGTCATATTAAAAACTTTAATCTCTTCAATGGAAAATGAAGTGCAGCTGAAAAGCCTGTCATGTGCTGAGATAAATATTATCTAAGCTAAAACCTTCACTCTCTCCCGCCACCCCCCCCCCCCCCCCCCCCAAACCCCCCTTCCNTTCAGAAGATTTCAGAGGAATGCTTAATCCCAAAACACAACAATCTAATAATATGAAGGACCTGTCTCAGTGTTGTAGCTGACAACAGCACTGTAGGCTACAGTTTACCCCAGCTGAGGTTTGCCTTGCTTCTGGATATGAGCGCTAGAAGCCTAAAAAGACGTTTGAGTGATAGTAAAAAGAAAGAATTTAACTTATAAAGGGTTTGATCACCCAATTTACAAAAACATATTTTCCCATTTACCTTTGGTTGGACAGTTTTGCTTTTATTTGAACATGTTTTAGACAAGTGTCTGTGTGGAGGTGAATGGTATTTCATCTCTACTGCTCATTGCATTGAAAAATGACATTTAGAAAGTTAAAAAGCAGTTTGTCTTTCCAGAAACAGTGTGTCTCTGTCTGCAGACCTCACTGTGAACAGTTTTCATTGGAACTACAGAAAAAAAATTGTCCTTCTAAAAACTGTTGACAGCATCCTCTGTCCACTATCCAGAGTAATGTGGGCACTGATTTTGGAAAGACATGTTGCTGCTGAAATGTTTAAATGTCATTTTTCAGTTCTGTGAGGACCACAAACAAAATTCCACTCTCCTGTTAAAGCTACATACTGTTATGCAACACGCCATTGAAGTAGAGTCTTTGAGAAGTTGTGCACACCATCCACAAATATAATTTATGTTGCGTAACGCCCTGACATTTAAGTCCAGAATTACTCATGTGTACATGCAGCACAGCTTTTTCCTCTCTCGCAGCAAGCGTTTAAATGTCTCCTCTATCTGTGTTTTGTCCAGGTGGCCAACTATGGTGCACCACCACCAAGAACATGATGGAGGGCGAGGAGCTGGTGGCGTTTGCGGTGGACTTTGACTCGCGTCTGCAGGCAGTGAACCACATGTCTCTGAGCGAGGGCATGTACCCAGCCAGGCTGCTGGACAGCATCCAGCTCCTGCCGCAGCAGGCCGCAATGGCTTCCATCCTGCCCACTGCCATCGTCAACAGTGAGTGTCCGCACACCGACAAGAGCGCACGAGCACGGAGCTGGAACGAGATGTGCTTTTGTTTAGACACGCACAATCGCACACGCATGCTCTTGTTCTTTCTCCCTTTCTGTCTCTCTCTCGCTCTCTCTCTGTCTCTCTCACACACACTCACACACACACACACACACACACACACACCAGTCCACAGCCTGCACTCAGTCACCTGCTTAACAAGGAGCGTCGTCTCCGCCGGGCGTAGATTAACCCAGATGAGTCTCTGCACTGGAGATAAGAGCCATCGACCTTCAAGTTTTGGGTTCACATAAACACACTGAGGCTCGAACTAACGTGTTAATTGCAAAATACACGCCTCATGCAAATAGTGTGTTTGTTTACTTAGCGAGGGCTATCTGGGTTCAGCTCAACAGGGAGGCTTCTGTAAGCAGATGGTCCAGTGTTCTTGTTTGCCCTTGAGAAAGGGCACCAACCCAGTGGTAGCAACACAGCGATATGCAGCAGCTGAGGATTTGGTGGAAAAGCCTTTTAACGCAGGCTTTGAGAGTCAGAACTGTAGAAGTAGAGAAGAGGAGTATGCGTGTGTGCAAGCTCTTTATCTTTATGCATAAATATGAAAGTACTGTATATATCCTGATATCATGTCCCCTTTGTCCCATTCCTCTTCCCCCCCTTCCAGAGGACATCTTCCCCTGCAAGGCATGTGGAATTTGGTTTCGGAGCGAGAGGAACCTGCAGGCCCATCTGATGTACTATTGCAGTGGGCGACAGAGGGAGCCAGATACGGTGGTGGAGGAAAATGACACCGGCCCCCATCAGACCCCCAGTATGTGCCCCTTCCCACAGTGCAACAAGAGCTTCTCTGGAGCCAGGGCTCTGGAAATGCACTTGAGCACCTCACACAGCGGTGAGTGACAATGTCATGGATCAAAGAGTTAGTGCAGAAACCAGATTTTTAACAGCAGATAAAAAAAAAAACATTGTTTTAAATATTATGGTTTTTGGAAATGGCTACTTTCAATTAATTTTTTAAAGAAAGCGGGTTTAAAAGAAAGTGTTTAAGAAAAAAAATGACACAGGGGCAGAGTTTTGCACAGGTTTGGAAAAATGACTGTCATTTCTTTTCAAAAATATACATATCCTGCTGTCAGCTAGCATAGTTGACAGTTTATCCTTGAGCAGGAAAAATATCTAGTGGATGGGAATAAGCTTGGCATAATGCATGAGCGTTTGATGGTTTCTACAGTTAACTCTAAAGGAGAAGTGGGAGGCGAGATTCTGAGCATTTCTCCCTTTTATCTCCTTCACAGGTGTCAAAATGGAAGAGAGCCTCCCTCCTGGCACCAGCTTGAAATGCACAATCTGTAACTACACGGCAGATTCTCTTATTACATTCCAGCATCACATCATGTCTCACCTGTCACAGGCGGCCTTCAGATGCAATCACTGCCATATCAGCTTCCAGAGCCACAGGGAACTCTTACAGCATCAGGACTTACATGGGCACGGCAGCAAACTTCACAGGGAAGGCGACGGCACCGAGCATTCCCCCAGGGGGCCTGAGGAAAGCCTCCAGCAGCAGCAGCAGCAGGCCCGCGCTGAGCTGGCCAACAGGAAGGATGCTCTGCTGGGAAGTCCCAAAGGGGCCCTCAACAAGGAGACCAGCACAGACGGAGAGGCTGACAAGGCTGAGAAGAAGCCCATGCTGTCTGTTCAGAAGGGAGAGGCCCACCCAGGCAGCAAAGCCAGTTTTTCTTACACTAGGATCAAGTCTGAGCCCTCCAGCCCCCGGCTGGCCTCCTCCCCTGTGCAGCATAACATGCCTACATTTCCCATGGGCCCCTTCTTGTCTCAGTTTGCTTTCTCCCAAGACATTTCAGTAGTCCCGCAGGCTTCTGAGATTCTGGCTAAAATGTCAGAGCTAGTTCACCGGAGGCTGCGCCATGGAGGGAACAGCTACCCCCCTGTCATCTACAGTCCTCTCATGCCCAAAGGGGCCACCTGTTTCGAATGCAATATCACCTTCAGCAACCTGGACAACTATTTGGTCCACAAAAAGCACTACTGTAACAGCCGCTGGCAGCACATGGCAAAGTCCCCTGATTTCTCCGCCCTCTCAGATAAGGTTCCCGAGGCAGTGAGCCCCAATAGTGGTCACAGTTCTGTTAGCATGTTGACCAGCTGCCACCCCACAGAAGCCGACAACCACCTCATGCAGTCTGCCTGTCTGAATTCCAATGTGTTGGACATGATCAATGCTGGGGCTAAAGGGCCTGATAAGGATCTAGCAGGACAAGTGAAGAAGGTCTCTACCCCAACTGGGGCTGAGGAGAGGCTGAACGGAAAGCAGATGGAGGGAAAAAGCCCCAGTACGGGTTTGGTGGAAAGTGACAATGACCCAACTAAGACAACCTGCGATGCCTGCAATATCACCTTCAGCCGTCATGAGACCTACATGGTCCACAAGCAGTACTACTGTGCCACCCGTCATGACCCACCCATGAAACGCATGTCCAGCAACAAGGTACCCTCCATGCAGAGAACCGTGAGGAACCGCAAGCGCAGGAAGATGTATGAGATGTGTCTCCCCGACCAGGACCACCAGAGGCCCCCTATGGGTCAGCCAGGTTTCCTCGGAGTTCCTTCTATGAACCCTTGTACATCCCAGGAACCTGTAGAGAGCCTGGCAGACCGCTTCCACCCACGCTGTGACATCTTCCCTGGTATGGTACCCAAACACCTGGAGGCCTCTCTGACTGTCACTAAACCTATTCTGGCTCCCAAATGCAATACAGTGGAGCAGCAGGAGCTGGACGCTCCCATTGATCTCAGCAAAAAGTGTTCGCCAGTCTCTGACAAGACATGTAGCTCCCCTAAAAGACTGTTGGACTATCACGAATGTGCAGTGTGCAAGATAAGTTTTAACAAAGTGGAGAACTACCTGGCGCACAAACAGAACTTTTGCCCTGCAACAGCCGCGGCTGCCGCTGCTGCTGCCGCCGCTCAACAACAACAGCCACAACAGCAGCAACAACACAATGAGACAGGCAGCCTGGAGCCGGCCATGTTTCCAGATGTTAAGAGTGAAGGCAATAACAGCCCTGATGACGTCTACGATAAGAGCCCAGGCAAATGTGAGAAGAATGGCAACGGGAAGGTGATGGTGCAGAATGGAGGCATGTTCCCCCCTCACCTGGGGCCTGTGCCGGGACTCAAGCCTTTTGCTGAGCCTCAGCTCATCCCATCAAAAGACGAGAACAAGAATATGTTTCTGCCCCACTGCCTTTATCCCGGAGCAATAAAGAAGGTGAAAGGTCCCGAGCAAATATCGCCGTATTTTGGGATAAAGCCAACCGATTATGTGACTGGGGGACCAGTGATGCAGGGAGAGGCCAGCGAGCAGGAGCAAAGTGTTAATGGGGGAGGAGGCACAGGCGGAGGAGGAGGAGGAGGAGAGACAGGAACAACCAGAGAGCAGGCTCAGCAGCCTGCTGCTAATGGCTGCCCCCACCCTGGCAAGGAGCCCCTTCCCTTACTGCCCAAAAACCGGGGCATGGTCATCGTCAATGGGGGGCACAAGCCCGAGGAGCGTTCAGGCACAGCTCCACCGCAGCAGGAGAATCAGCCCCAGCCAGACGGCCAGCCTCCCAATCCCTCACCTACGTGGGCCGCCGAGAACCAGGCCGACTCCAACGAGAACATGTCGCCTTCCTCCAAGTCTCCAAGCGAGGAGGCGGCGCCCGCAGCCAACAAAGGCGTGAACGGCTCTGGAAGTGGCAAGTACTGCCGCCTCTGTGATATCCAGTTCAACAACCTGTCAAACTTTATTACCCATAAGAAGTTTTACTGTTCATCACATGCTGCAGAGCATGTAAAATAAGTTGAGAAGAATAAGACATGTTCTTCTTTTCCCTCTCACACCTTTCCCCAACCTGAACTTTGAACCCCTTTTTTCTCCTTTGTTTTGGTACACTGTTGTGTCTGGAATAGTGCATCACGCAGTGCTAAACGCTGCTTGTGGACAATCAAGAGAAGCTTCTTCTTTCATCGTTTTAAGACTTAAAAATGCAAAACCATTGGTTAAAAAAGAAAAAGAAAAGAAAAATGAATCAAGAATAATATTGGTGCCACTTTCACATTAATTTATTTTACAATCAGTATTAATAGGAGTAGTGATCTTAATTTAAATTCAAAATGAAATTTATATCAGAGTTGTTTGTAATGTTATTGTATAGTCATTCTTGTGTAGCACACATATTGTTTACACTGTAATGTAGGCTCAATGAAACAAATAGACAATACAAAAATGAGATGCATTTTAGACACAAAAATAGCTACTGAGGCACTTGTGTATTCTTATTTGCTGTACCAGTTTCTGTATATGCCCAAAATGTCACTTGCAGATTGCTACTAATGACTTGTTTGCCTTAAAAAAAAATCACCATTTGGGGGTGATAACCAGGCACAACCCTGCATCTCACATTTTGGCATATACACATGGCTTTGCATACATATGTGGCTGTTTGTCCCTGTCTCTTTTCTTCAACTCAGATGTGGATGTTTTCATGAGGATGGCAGCATTCTTGTATAGTACTCGTATTTCTGTTTGATGATACACTTTGGTCTCCCTTTTTGAAATTTGCTCTCAATGCAATACTTTGTAAATGAGGGAACATTACTGAAAGCAGTATTATGAAATGGGGACTGTGCATATAATTATTTGTAACCCCATAGGGAAAAAAAAGAAGTTGTACAAGAATTAAGTTTATTGCTGACGAACAAGATGGGTGGGAGGTCAGTGGGGATACTGATGTAAAATGATCATTCCAATGTCCTGATTATGGGAGAAAATGTTTCTTAAAACGTTGTTGCTATGCATGTATATGGATGGAATTAAATTCCAGATCTGTTGGAAATTTTTATTTTGATGTGGTGTCATAATTAAACTTAAATCCTCAGGATAAACCAATGCTGTCTGGTCTTTCTTTCACACTACTGTATACCCATCAAAACAGATTGCCACAAAAATAAGCACAGTACAGTTAAATATAAACACAAAAGTACATAAAGATGGATTTATAAAAATCCAGAGTAAGCTTTGCAGGCCAAACTCATCTGTTCACAAATTATAAAATGAATCAAATCAATGTAAGTCTAAAGATACAGGTCTACATCTGGTTGTGATGTAACTCAATTATATGCCTGTAACAAATGACTGAAGCTGATGCAACAGAGAGAGAGGAACTCGATGTACCTTTCCCCGTGGCTATAACAAGACAGAATATTAAAACAGAGCTGAATGAGATTAAAAAAAAAAAAAAAAAGTATGTTGGACAGTGACGTGTGTGGCCTTTACACTGATAAGGAGTAATGTATTAATTTTTGTCTCTGGCCAATCAGGTAAAGAGACTGAAATAACAACTTGAAAGATAAGATTTTCTGAATCTAAGACAGCAAATATTTCATCACACTGAATACCCTCCAGTTATTTTCAATTTAAAAGCTTCCAACGAAGCAGAGCTGTGCAAAAATGTGTTCAAAAATTGACTTCTCGATGAACCCCACCAGACGTGTACACAATCTCTACAGATTGCTGAGAGGTAAAAAGATAACTTGAATATTTTATTGAATATTTAAAACATATTCAGTGATTACCCTGTCCGTGTCTGGGGTATTGTTACATGTTGGCCATGGGTCACTCGCTCTGCTGTTTGGCTTGTCGTCGGTTGACTAGCTTCCTCAGGTGCTGGCTGATGGCAGATGGCTTGTTGTAGATCATTCGGCGGTCTGCTCCTTTTATGTGAATGTGATTGGCTGATGGGTAGGACTCCTCCAGAAACTTCTTTTGAAGCTTAGCTACCATCTGTGCAGAGAGAGAGATGATTTACTATGGATTTTACACAACCGTTACTACAGTATTGTCCTGTGACTGAACAGGAATTAATAATAGTAGTAAACATGCTCACCTGGTTTAGATGTTCTGGTATTTGTTGGTCAAAGGAATCCCCGGTGATCACACTCACTGTTGTCCTGCTGGAGAGGGGCTTAAATTTTGTGATGTCCCTTTAAAAACAACAACAGAAAATGTTTAAATTTCAGTGTTAATTTTGACTTCCATACTAAACAGGCAAACAGCAGACCCATCCAGAAGATAATGACAAAAAGGGTTTCCATACCTCACTTGAGCTGCACTTTCATTCAAAAAGTAATGCTCATCCACAGCACTGCTCTGGTGGGCAGGGTTACTCAGGAGATATTTCTATAAGAGATGAACACATCAGTCAGAAAATCTAAAATGAATGAATAAATCACTTTCTATTTAAATGTTTTACACCACTTTTATTACCTTCAGAGGCAAGTGAAAACTAAAAGAAAGAAAGCCAATACACATGGTACTGTATACATATGTCAAACACTGTGGACCTCATGCAATAAACAATATAAGAACATATTTTCTTTTATTTTTGTTTGTATCCATGATTTGTTCATATTTTGTTATTGAATGCTGGGATTCACCACTGTTTTCTTAGTTTTGCTTTTTCTTAGGTAAGAGAAAATTTTGCAAGTGGTCGAGAGCACTCCCAACCAAGAAAAGAGAAAAACATCTTGCACAGTCCACATATTGTTAAAAAAAATGCACAAATATCAAATTTAAAATAACTATATATGTTTTTGGAGTAATCGAGACTGGGTTATTAAATAAGGGCTTAAGACATACTATAGGTCCACTGGATTAAGTCCATTAAGAACATTAAATATTGCATGCATCCATCTTCTGAATGGCTTAGATGCTTTGGTCATCCAGGCCTTATGCAGGGAATGTACTTCTACAGCTTGCACAGATCTATTTGATGAGACAGATAAATGGTGGCTTGGCTGTTTCAGCTGGTCAAAAGCACATTTTCTTTTTATTTTAGTTATTGCTGCTTCCTCTGCTGATGATACTTCATTTACAGCATCAGAAATGTTTTGCCATTGCTGGGTTTTGATTTTCCAACACCAGTACTGATTTGCACACGGCACAACACCTGCCTTTCACTAGAGGATCAGCGATACGATATTATTAAGATACTTAAGTCACAATACAATATTGCTGCGATTTTAAATATGTTGCAATATAATGAGTATTGCGATAAAATCAACTGCGATATATTTATTACCTTTTTTCAACTGTAAACTGTGTCCCCAAAGGAAACCTTTGTCACCATCTGTTTTATCCAATAAGATCAAGTTTTCGGTCTGTTCATCTCACTTCAGCCATTTTTTTTGTAGAAGCAAAATGTATCTAGTGGACTGAAAAAGCAACTGATTTTATTATTCTAGTAGGCCACCTAAAGTTCAATTTGTGTTTGTCATATTAATCATTTATATAATAAAAACAATCGATACTTGGCACTGTTTGACGATATGATACTGCGACACAAAAATATCGCAATACTATACTGTAACCATTTTTTCCCCCCAGACCTAGTGTTGAGGGGGTGTTACCTATGCAAATAGTTTTCTCATGATCAGATTTAGCACACATGAGTAAGAGCAGATTTGAATGGCTAAAAACATTTGGTACATTGCAAGCTGACCTCTCTTGTTTTTCTGCAGCAGCCCTCTATCCACTAAGTGAACGGGCACTCCGTCCGTTGTTTTATCTCTTCACAGAAAACATAGATGCTGCTGCTGCATCAGGACGAATATATCAGATATAAACTTCAAATGGCAAAATACATGTTTTTTGCTTAAACTATTATTATGAATGCTGATTTCACAATGTAATGGCTAAAGAATAGGTTCATCATTAGCAATTAGACTGGTTCCCTATAAGCCTCACTATAAGCCCACAATGCAATTCTGTCTACCACCGGGTATGACCTCAGAAAATAAAGGCTCAATTTACAGCACAAATGAAGCACATCAACCCATTGTGCAACAAAACAGGAAGAGGATAGCACTTTTGTTTTCCCCGTTAGCTATTGGTAGCTTATCACTGGTTACCAAAGAGTATCAATGTAAGTTCTTAGCAGTTACTATCCCAAGCAGCGGAGATGGCGAACAGTTAAACAACCAAAGTAACTGTAAAAACTGTGGTAGTTGTTAGGCCCCGAGGAAAACGGAAAGTGATCTGGTTGCCTTTACGACAGTGGTGCCAACTTTAATATCACTTGGAAACATTGGGGAGGAGTTAAAAAGTTGTCAGTTTACACTTTAAGAAATCAAACATTACAACATACGTTTACAGAAATGGCAACGCGTGCTGTAATCTACATTCATCTGTTACATCAAACTGACTGGGATGTCTGGCAGACATTTTCAGGAAAAGCAAGTTAAGTGTGCTTAATAACAAAATATTTCCTCTGAACATTTTTACTTATTATTTTCAAATAGCAGGGACTTGTTTTAGAAGTCGCTTAGGAGTAACTTACACTACAAGGCAACTTGTTGAAGAACAAATTCAGAGAATAACTCCATGGACACTGACTTGAGCAATCCCAATAAAAGCTTTGTTTAGTTAGTCTATTGGCAGACATGTTAATTGACCTATTCCACAGTTGTCCCCCTTTAGCCTATCATCACATGGCCCCCATCCCACATCACCACATACTGACAGTTTGGGGGGCATTTTATGCAAATCCAAAAAACAAAGCCACTTTGTTGTGCACTTTGTCACTACAGTATTATATATTATAACTGCACTTACAGTGTGATCATATTCTGACTGAATCTCTGAGACAGAACTGCTTCACACATTTAGATCACACGATGTGTCTGCATCGTTAAACTAAGGCCTTGCTAGCCAGCCTGCTTGTTAGTAATTTTTTTCTGTGTAAGCACAGAGTGTCATTAGTGCCATTTCATCCGACTGAGTATTTTCATTTTTGTTGGGGATTACCATCCCAAGTTTCAATTTAAAGAGATATTTAAGAAGTCTTGTATGTAACTTTGTTTTCTTTTTTTGCCTCTGCACCAGCGATAGCCGGAGCAGAAGTTGTCTGTCTGTCTGTCCCATTCTTGTGAAGACAATATTCAAGGATGCCTTCAGGTTTTTTTTTTCAGATTTGGCACAAACATCCCCTTGGATTTAACGATAAACTTTTGGTGGCCATAGGTCAAAACTCAAGGTCACTGTGACCTTACATCTGTCTCATTCTTGTGAATGAGAACGCTTTGAGGGAATTTCTTCAAATTTGGCAAAAACGTCCACTTGGATATGATGATAAACTAATTAGGTTTTGGTGGTCATAGGTCTGACTTCAAGGTCACTATTACCTCACAAAACATGTTTTTGGCCATAACTCAAGAATTCTTGTGCTAATTATGACAAACAAATGTCTATTGGGATATAATGATGAAGTGATGGAGTTTATATCCAAACGAAAAGGTCAACTTCACTGTGATATCATAGTGTTCTGCATGAAACACCTTTCTGGCCATTACTCAGTGTTATATCTCAGGAACAGGAGGGGAGACATTTGGTCGGATACTAAATTAGTGACACTAATCCTGGGTGCACACCTTGAAAATGCTTGTTGATTGAAACTGATTAAAGCTGATTGTTTAGATCGTCCATGCTGCCAGGGGGAAGATGTGTGTGAAGAATCCATGTTTTCACAGACATGGATGTAAACTGTAAGAGAAACTTGAGACTGGTGCACGGAGGCATACAACCACGGGGCAGTAATTCTAGTTTAAACCTTTATATGTAGTATGGAATCAGAACATGGTACAGTTGTCTATGTTCACTTTAAATCTAGACTGGCAAGACTGCTACGTGGATCTGCTCAAAGATTGTGAGTCATACGCTTGAGTCAAGTTTTTAAACGGCATTTACTAAAAGAATGTTGTCTCTGGCTGGTAATATTATCAGACTCTTCTTACATTTCATTTGAAGAATATCAGCTTTTGCCATCACACAGAAGACTTAGAGTCCAACAGGCGAGACTGAAGAGCTTGGACTCTTTTGTTCCTCAGTCTGTCAAACTACTAAATCAGAGTTTGGGGTCAAAGTGGGGTCAGTGTACCTGGGTTGAAAACTGAATGTAACAGGGGGAGATTAAATTGTTTGCTCTGCATCCACTTTTCGTAATGTCTGATGTGATACGTAACGTTTGTAGTATAGTTTTGTTGTTGGATAAAATTTTGTGTTTTTTGTATTTATTTATATGAAATAGTATACGTCTTAGGAACAAGACAAATTTGGGAAAATATTCTAACAAAGCCAAAACAAATCAAATCAAATTTCGAAAGACGATTTGGAAGAGATGTGAATATGAACTACAAGTCAATTTAAATGCACTGAAGTCTGTGTTCAGCTCATTCATGGAGCAGCTCCAGACAGAATACTGATATGACTTGGTTCTCTGATTCTCCAGCTCAGGGCAGGGAAAGTTCACCACGCTACCGGAGAAGATGTGAATTCTCAAACTGAGCCAAATTCCCCTTTAACTGTGTCTATCACCCACATGCGATGAGACCAGATAGCTTCGGTGCCGTTAACATAGCAGCAAACAATTCTGCTCCAGTTCAATTAAGCAGTGGTTACAGAACATGCCCTTGAGAAATGGACTGCATGCTCTATTGAGTCCGCCGAGCTGGTGAGTGTGTGTGTGTGTGTGTGCGCATGTTATAACCTTCACTAGCCTGTCTACAAAACCTTTCTCCGTCCTTGGAGAATTCAAGCACAATGATGTCCTTATCTCCTTGGCAACAACTGTAATACTTGAAAAGCTGAAATAGGTCCTCTCATCACTACTGCCATCGAATCGTGGGTGGCTGGCAGCAGAGAACAAGGCGTCTTAACGAACTGTTTGTGTCCATCCCAAGGCAGGCGTCATCGCATCATACAGACAGCTGCAGCAAAAAGGTAACACTGAACGGATGTTAGGAGTGTTCAGAGGGTCACTGAAGTTACTTCTCTAAACAAGAAAAGCTTTAAATGCAACAACTACGAAATTAGCTTTCTTGCAATAATCTCTCTGTCTCTGTGTCCCTAATGCTCCGTACATGAGTGTTTGTCCCCCTGCTATAATAAGGTGTCAGTCTATAGCATTACTTCATGTTTCCATAGATATTGGTTGTTGTTCATCACCAGAATCCATTACTTCTCCTCTGCCTAAGATGTTTTCCATAGCAAGTAAAAAATAACTACAGAACTACATGACAGGCAGATGTGTCACAGCTGTATGTATGTGTGTGTGTTTTTAAAACAGATTCACGGCAGATCTGAGTGCGGACAAGCGCAAAAAATAAAAACCCTCTCCTGTAGAGAAACTTCATCTGCAATACACAGCAAAAAGCGTGTAGCTTATATTAACAGCCTTTTCCTCACAGACTGTATGACCTGTCAAAAGGCTGAGTTTACAATATAGCAGGCGTCAGAAGATACAGTGCAATTGCAGCGTCACGTCAGCTCCGGGAACGGGGTTCAATTTTCATTTATTTTAAAATGACGTCTGGCTTCATATCATGCCAAATTCACAGTCTCTGACGATATGAAGACAAACGCCTCTGCAATCATCATCCACTCGTATCTGTGCTGAGGAGGAGACGTGATTATTCTCACACTAGCACCATCCTGTGGCTGTACAGGAAAGATGGGAGGAGGGCCTATCACTTTTTCCTCCATATTCTTAATTAGGGAGCCCAGAAATTGTTTGAGCAGAGGAACGAACCAAGGTCTTGTCTTCAGACTACAGAAATGTAAAGACTATGGTATGATAGCACCTTTCTACGCTGATGGTTTGATATATTTGTCCCTTAATCGTCCCTGACCTGCTGTGCCACATTCAGACTGACACAAAATTAAAAAGAAATAAATTGAAAAAATATTTCTGAATGATTTTCTTTTTAATTTCTTGAAGAATCTATGTCACAGCCTTTGGGGCATACTTCATTGTAATGTGTGTGTGTGGTTGTGTGTGTGTTTATTAGCCTGACCTGGCGCTGGATGACCTCCTCTGAGACATTTTCTCCTTTAATAGTCGGTTCCATCGCCCCCAGGATAATCAGCATGCGGCTCAGCCCTGTGGCTGCTGAAAACTGCCTGGCTTGGAGTGAGGGCAGCAGCTTACCATACCTGAACAAACACACACACAAACATTCACACACATTTAACGTCAGCAGGACACAAACTCAACTATTGAGGTCTACAGTTTAACCATACTGGATTTTAAAGCTGAATTTATTGATTTTGACCACTCGTGGGCAACAGAAAAAGCTAAAAACTAGAAGTGGTAGAAAATCAGACATGCAATTCACAAGCAAGTCTTACATCTTAACCTTCCAGTCACGAACAAGTCTCAAGTCTTACCTTTCAAGTCACAAGCACGTATCAAGTATTTATCTTTGAGTCACATGTAAGTCTCAAGACCTAACCTCCAAGTTATAAGTAAACCTCAAGTCTTAACCTTAAAGTCATAAGTAAGTCATTATTCTTAACACACTGCTGACCGTCTTGGCCAGGTCTCCCTTAAAAAAGAGATTCTTAATCTCAACGGGACTAACCTGGCTAAATAAAGGTTAAATAAAAAAAAAAACAAAAAAAAAAAAACATTCAAGTCACAAGCAAGTCTCAAGTCATAACCTGCAAGTCACAAGCAATTCTCAAGTCTTAACTTGCATGTCACAAGCAATACTTTGGACTTAACCTTCAAGTCTCAAGCAAGTTCCAAGTTACTGTGATGAGAATCAATCAAGTCTTTGCTCGGGTCAAGCAATTCACAAGTCAAGTCATATGAAATTCTAATGATCTACCCTTGTTTCCACATTTAAATCAGTTAAAAAGACAGTGGTCATGAAAAGTTTTTATTATGAACATTAACAAAAACTGATGCAGCTTGCTAACACCTCATACATTTTACTGATATTTGACAATTTGTGGCAATCAATAAGAAGCCTCCTAAATGAACATCAAAGGAGAGTGGAGCTCTAAAATCATAATCTAAAAAAAAAGGGTGACATAGCCTTAATTTAGAGTTAGTTTTCTGGCTAAATGTTATCATTTTCGGACTAGCTCCCCTTCAAGATAGCTGCCTCTTGCATTGGCCTCTGCTGGTCTGCCACATCCTAACAGGTTGCCAGGTTTGTGCGCATTGCACGAGAAATCACAGCGTCATGTTTCAAAAACAAAATGTAACTTCTCAATATTTAGAAAAAAGTAAATACTTAAATAAAACTGTTTCAAGTGTAAGTCAAACCTCTGAAGTCATAAATACCATGTCACATGTCACCATGTTAGTCAAGCAAGTCTGAACCCTAAACACATAACAGTGACATATTAAAGCATTATAAAAGGTTCTATCTACATGTTATACAAATAATTGCCTATTTACACATCCAGAACACATGTTATACATTTTTAATGAGTAAGCTTTTTTTTTTAACTGAATGGCACCAAGAGCTATGGGAGACTGCAAAGGTTCATCGCTAATAGAGACCCATTTCAAATTGTTACTATAAAAACAACTGATCAGTGCAGCTTTTAAGTGTAACCATCAATGCCAAAAGTCTCTATCATATTTTTTCCAATAGTCTCCAGAGTACCTGGACCTGTAAACAAAAGATCAAGTCAGTTTTAATTTGTGCTGCTCAACAACATAACGTTCTGAATGGCTTTATTACAAAAAGGATGATTTCATGATCACAATACCAGTGACTCAAGCAAAGTCATACAATTCCTCCAGCCTCTTTCAACCCAAAATCTCAAACTTTCTCTTCAAAAACATTTGCCTGGGGAATGAGAAATACTCTTTTTTTTGGCAGATGAGAGAAGAAGAGCTGTGGGATTTTGTAACTCAGGAGGCCCAATCGGTCTCGGCTCACTGGTGCTCTGAATTGGCTGGTCTCAGCCTGTGGAGCCCAATCAATAGTGCCGTGCGCCTGCTGCCGCCATCGCCGCGCTGCGCAGCCTGCCCCTACACGCAGCCAACACACTGTAGATCAGCCCCCCTGCACAGGGAAACACTTGTCCCCTGTCTTTGTCTTACTCCTGATCTGGGCCAGACTTACAGCTCTGTGCTCATCTGTGCCTGTATCAGTTTCGGTCTGCTATATTCATTCCTACAGCACATTTAATACCTGATAAATAGATATGAATGATCCTAATAAAATATAAACTGATATGGTACAGCAATGCAACAAATGCTTTTTATGTCATCTGATTATATTTTGATTGTTTACCAATTAATCAGTAAAATGGTCCAGTCTATAAGAGGACCCCTGATTTTTCCTTAAACCCATTTGTGTCCACAACTAAATATTTGGCGCATTCTCTGGGCTTGGCTTAGCACAAGTCTGAAGAGATTTTCAAAGTCAGACAAACTGTTTGGCTGAAAAGTGTGTTTTTCTTATCATACTATATTTAGTCTTTGGGCACATGTGAGTACTGTTTTTTGAAATATATATTTCATTATATTTTCAGGGAAAAAACAGTGGTCCCATGTGCCCAAAGACTAAGTATAGCATCATAAGAAAATAGCTGTATCTCAGAAACAACAAGGAGCACCATCAAGGACTTGGTATCTATGAACTCCTAACAAGTTGAATATCTAAGATATGCAAACATATGCAGTGTAAATAATATTTCATAGTGAAAACATTTATCAAATACATTTTTCACATTTTCCCAAAATTTTCAAAAATCCTAACTGACTATTGATAAAAGTGTGATTTCTCATGTGATTTAAAAATTTGTTTGACACTTGCCCAGAGTTTTTCCGCACCAGATTTCAAGACTTATCGTGTTAAATATAGTCTTTGGGCACAAAATGCCACTATGAGGTTGGAATTTGTGTTTTTTTGTGAAATGTCTCAAGTTATTGGATGGATTGCAGTAAAATGTGGTAAATACATTCATGTAGTTTTATTACCTTTGGAGACTGATAACCTTTTCTGCCTGTATTTGATAGTGGCTGTAGATACACAGACAGGAAATGTGGGGAGAGTAGGGCTGGGTATCATTTAAATAAATTAAAATACCAATTTCAATACAAGTACCCTTAAAGTGATACTAATACCAATACAGTTCATCTTTGATAACTTTTTTTTCTTCTTCATTTGATACCCATCACATGAATGGAAGCATTCAGTTGCATAAAATGCCACCAAACATGGAGTGGAGCAATACTTTAGAACATTTTGGGGCCATCTCGGCAAGCTGAACTGCCAACTTAATCAAATACACAGCATTTGACTTCACAATACCCCAAACTGTATGGGTTGTAGCTGCTGCGGTAGAGGGCCAATCACACGTCGCATGAAATCAAAGAATGCTTGCGGTGATTGCAAAACCATACAGTTAGTCATTTTGTATCAAATGCAGGTATCTTTTCACTGGAGAGGTTTTGATACGACTTGGTGCTGGGTTATTTCAGTCGATACTTGAGATATTGAGCGCCAATACCCAACCCTAGGAGGTACAGATTGATATGACAACTACAGACGTTGCAGTTATTTGCATGTGGTATGCACATTACCCATAAGGCTATCGGAGCACTCCAACTTTGATGCTACCATGGCTGTAGCCTCTTGCCACTTAATAAATGTCTAAACAGCTGATCATTTATCAGAATCCTCAATGATTCATTTCTCTTTCAATTGACTTTTCAGTACAGAACTAAAACTTACTAATACTTGAGTTGTAACAGTATCTTACATCACAGCAGAAGCCAGTAGTGCATGTTACAGTACACTTCATTTTACAACAGACTGGTTCAGACTGACACAGACTGGCTGCTTCACTGCCATTACACTGATCATATCAAACTTACATCATAAACATTCACTTTTCTGTTGTAAAAGAACCCATTTCATCTGCAGTTGATATGACACGTTGCCACCTAAAGAACTGTAGCTTGACATATAAAGCTGTGCTCCGGCAAAGCATGATTGCACTGATTGGTCAGATCAAGCTGATACAAACAGCGGAGAATGGTTGTTCAACTGCTACAAATAGCTGTGTAAAGATAACCTATCTGCCATATTCAGTGCCTGCAGGTCAATAATAGATACATGCAGAGGGAGGGGGGAGAGAGTCAACTGTTCTAATTTTCAGTCTTCACTCAGACAGAGAAAACTTTTCAAATCAGACCTCCGCAGAGTGACATTTTGACATTTTCATCTTCCTTGCCACAGTTTTCCCCCGAAGTCATTCTGGCACCACAATTTAGAACTGACTCTTCGACCTGGCTCTTAAGGGACTTCTCAGTCTCTGCACATTTTCCACCTGTCACCCTTTTCCTACCCCTTGATTCCAAAAATAAAGGGGGGAAAAAAACCTCTTTCCCTATCAGCCCCCGAGTTCGAATCTGGTCAAATCATTCCTGGGTCTGGCATTGAACATTATTTCAAGGATTCTCCAGCCACCTGTCCTATTCCCTCCTCTTTTTTCCATTTTTAATTCTGCCCCGGAGTGAGGATTATGCGAAGCAAGGCATGCGTGTCAAAGGGAAATTTAGTGGGTAAAGACAGCCAAGATTGGCGGGATGAATTAAACAGATAACGGGAGGAGACGAAGTGGGGGAACCATGTAGAGCAAAACGCCTCACCGATGTTGGTCATTTCAGAGGGGCTCTTTTTTTCCCTCCCCACAGGAGCGAGGAGGCAATATCTAAATTAATAAAGTGATGAAATGAGTTTGTGCCGTGGACTTTCTGCTGTTTGACTTTCCCATCTGGATTAGTGCAGGCTGAATGGACGCTCTGTTACTTTTGTTACAACTGCGCAATTCACTGTCGGAATTTGGCCCTGTAGTGATAAGGCTCCCCTCCTCCTCCTCATTACCATCTCATTTCATATGCAGGGCCTCTGTTACCTGAGAGCCTGCTCACACACAAAACACGAACTATTACACGAGCTTCTGCCAACTATTACAATGAACAGAGAACATTTAAACACGGACTATTACATGAGGCTCAACTAACTATTACGCCAAAGGAACATTTTTTAAAAATCTGGTCTCTGCAAAGACTTCAAGAGACTATTACAAAGAGAAGGGCATATGGACGTGGACAGGTACATGATGAGGCCTCTCACTCTCACATAGGCAGGACAACTTGGCCAAATTTTAAAGAATTGGAATCTTGAGTGACTTAGAATCAAGATCAGGGGCGGAGCAGAGGGGGGGGTGGCTTTTGGGGTTCCAGCCATGAAAATATTGTCTCAAAGGCCCCAAATCTTTTAGGTTTTTAGAATACTTTCAACTTTGTGTCATTCAGATAATACTACATGCCCGTGTTGTTTATCCTAATACGATATTCCCAAAATAAATCTAATATAACTAAGTAAATCTTCTTCTCTTTGCCTAATATTCAATTCAAAGTATTAAAGACCACATTTGGCATTTGTTGAGCTTTCCTTGATTTGCAATTACAGCTGCCCATGGCATGGATTCAAATGTAGCAGATTTGTCAGCTAAACATTCATTCTGTGAACTCTACTCCAGTAAAAATAGGCATCAAGATTAGTAATGTTGTTTATGCCAAATTCTCACCCTACCTATGTTATGTAACTTAAAAATAGTAACATCACACAGTTTTTACTCTCTTTAGGTGGCAGGAGTGAAAATTAGTCATCATCAGCACTTGATGTGTTCTGGTTCAAAATGATGAAGACAGTTGGAGAACAATTGGATGAAAAATACGATGTAGACTCCACAGGATTTTTTTTTTCTTGGCAACTACCGTGTTTTTCCAAAATGACGTTAGGATTTTTAGGCAATCTATCATCTCAAATGGCTTGAAAAACTGTGACCACAGCTGCCGTAAATGGGAAAAAATCTCCCCGCACAACCCTTGTAGGTTTGGGCCCTGGTCAAGACTCATCACAGCAAAAAGTTGACACTGACAGAAACATTACACCCACAATTTTACATGGAGCAAAACACAAGGCCGTCATCCCGTAATCAAATTTAAATTTGTAATGCACAAGTGTTATATTATTTTACACAAGAAAAAATGGTCTTTAAGTGGTAAAACACAGTGTTGAAACCAGAATAAAACTAGGTGACTGGGCCGCACCACAGGCTTAGGCTTGCAACCATTTGATGATGTACTTTAAGGTATTTATTGTGTTTGGTGCTTGTATTAAGTTGCCTTGTCATCTGCATTTTTGCAATTCTACTACAAAGAAAATAGGTCTTGGAGATTTTTGTGTTAATGTTTCACATTTTTGTACTTGTTTGCTATCTGATGTCTTTCTTCATGTTAACTTCAGCTAAACTAAAAGATGACGAAAAACACTTCAACGTTGAGAGAGTCACTGTAGAGAGCAGAAGAGAAACTGGAACGTCCAAATTTTGATCAGTAAGTTAAGAAACTTCTCACTGACATTTTGTAACTATGCTAATAGCTACAAATCGAGCCTTGGCACAGATCCTTTGTAAACAGTATGGCTCCCTTCATATGTTTATATCACAATATTATCCAGTATTCCTGTTTGTTTAATATTTATGCCTTTTAGAAACACCATTTCCTAGAGGCTCTAAACGTTTGCTGGCTAACCATCACATGCAGAGGTTAAACTGTTAAAGGTATTCTATGCAGGATTTTCCAACAGAAAAACATGTATGGACTCAAACAAAAGTAATCCCTGTAAATAATCACTTATGACCACCTAGAAGACTGTGGTAGGGTATTTTTCTACAGAGACCCCGCCCTCTGCCTGAATCTTCCTCATTTTCTTCTTATTTTCCTATGTTTGGGACGTTCCTGGGTGCGCAGTTGAGGTCAGAACACAAAAGATTAGCACCCAGAAAATAAGCAGCACGCATCCAAGAGAAAGCTAGAAAAACTGCACACACAGTGCCAAAACAAACAAACAAAAATATAGTGAGGCAAAATGCCAAGCTGAGTGAACATGGGATTGGCTTCGACTTTTGCTGTTGATACTGTTTGCAACACTGACAGTTCGTGTATACCTTAAATTGTTGGCGAGTTTTATGGCTATGCATGAAACCAGATTATGATGATGTAAGTATTCACACTGCCATGCTTGTAGTTTAATCGGAGCTGTAGTTTTGTCCGTGCTTACAAAGTGATTGTTTTACGTTGTTAAAGTCAAAAAGGCTTCAATTTCTAATAGTAAGTGCTGTAATGAAGTGGATTTGTCTTAGAAAATGTAAACCACAGGAACAGGCTTCATTTTTTCCAGTAAAGCAATATAAGAAATAGTGAATGAGAGATTGCAGAGAGTGGAACGGAGGCAGGCCATGTGACGTCAGGACCACTCTGTCAAGAGGAACTTAACAACCAGTAACCCAGAGCTTCCCATTACCTGAACCTGTAACGACCAGAAATAGATGACACTATGTTGACTGCGGGACCAACGTCATCAATTCCCTGCTTGGCATGTAAGTGTGCCAACTGCAGTGCAGGTGACAGAACAGTGGAAAAAGTCAGACTAATATAGATTCTAATATAGTTTTTATTTCTATTTATATCATTATTGCTACACCAACAGAAGAGCCTACAGCTAAAATTCAGTGTTTCTTACACCAGCAAAGATTTTAAAAGGCAAAAAAAACTTTAAACATTGTTCTAGTTTTTAGTATTGCACAAACAGAGACACCTTTTTTAACATGCTTTATATATGACACAGTAAAACACACTTTTGCAACTCAGATTAAACCTCACATTTTCATCTGACCTTTGTGGAACAGATACAGCCGACCAATTAACACTACCCTGAGACCTATAGTATAAATCATACCAGAGTTATTGTGTTAAGTTTTATGCTCCTGTACTGTACAGTTAGAGCTATTGTACTGTCACATACAAGCAGTTTTATAATAACTTACTTTGAGACAACGACGCTAATGTATGTCATCACATTTCTTGTACATTATTACAACATGTCACTCTTTAAACCATGTGTCCAAACTGTCAACTGCATTTGTTTGTCTACCTTCAGTATTTAGTCTGTTTTGACGTTTGATCATATTTAGTGCCAACAAAGGGCAGAAAAGTAGTTTTTTGAGTGCTGGCAAAGCAAACCACTAAATAGTTATAAACCCTTTACATTCTTTCGTAAAGTAAAAGCATTCTGGTTACATTTTGTTTAATTTATTTAACATATGGTGATTCGTCTTTTTGTGAATGCTCAGCGACACTTGATAAATGTACTCAAACAATAATATAGTATAAAGAAGTGATGTACACCAAGGGCTGTGGTGCGGCCCAGTCACCAGAATAATATGCTGGCATTGTACCTATCTGCAACAACGGATGTGTTACATTTCAGACAAATTATATCACCATTCCTCGTTCAGATTTCATGTGTTTGAGCTGAGTTTCTCAACAGGAGGAGGAGGGTAGATATGTAGGGTATATATACTGTATATATATATATATATATATATATATACACATATATAGGTGGTATATGGCATGATACCAAGGCGGCTGCCAAGCAGCAGACAGCAGGAGACCACTGATTGAGACCAGTAAACAATAAAAGCAGGTATTTTAAATACATGCTGGGACATTTCCAGACATTTGGTATTTGGTATTTTGGTATTTTGAGCCAAAACATGACCTTTTCCTAACTGTAACCAAGTGTGTTTTGTGCCTAAACCTAACTACAGCATAGTGACCACATAAAATTGAAAACTGAGACGTAAAGAAATATAAATTTTCAACATATCTGCTATATATGAAATGTATAAATTTAACATATGACAGGCACAAATGTACCATATCGTTGGTTTTCAGAAACGTACAATACCACATTAATCCAGCCATTGGGTTGTGTTGGTGAGGTGCTGATCACTGGAAGTAGACATGAAATTATGGAAAAAGTGTTGCACACATGTCAGAAATGCATTTCTCTTTTATTCAGATGGCAATTCATCCCTCAGGCCTTCTGCAAGATCAACAATCATTTTTGTTATTGCTGATTTTGAAGAAGGTCTCAGGGTTGAAAAGTCATGTATTCCAACATGATTATTGTACATTCCATTTTACTACCATATCTGCTTCAGAACAACTCTCATAATGAAACTTAATTGCCATTCGTTTCACTTCAATCATTCAATTTGAACCACTGATCAAATCTGAGATGTGGCAGCTCAGTGGTCTGGAACCAGGATACTTCACTACACTTCATACTATCAAATGGAGACCAGTCATACTTTAGGTACAGCTGCAACGTTAGGTCATGGACAACTTGTCAACTGCCAAAAATGCCAGACAACTACAATATAAAGACAAAAACCTCAGCTCCAAGGTGTACTACCCAGTATGAACACAAGGTGTCATTCTTGCACCACAGCCGATGTCAGGCTGATCCCAGCCTCCCCTGTTTGCGCTCAGCCTTCCTCCCTACATCAATACGATAGTTTACACTGGGGTAAATACACAGGGACCGCAGCAGCCCTGATTCATTAGTGGAGTGTAACAGCAATAGTTACACTTACAGTGGTTCTAATTACAATTAATTGGCATTCCTGGCTCGTCTGGGAGTCTCTGGATGAGGGGGAGGATCTGGGGAGGGAGGGGGCAGCTGAGTCAGGAGAGGACTGAGGGGGGAGGCCGACATACTGGGAGCCATTACAGAACCACACTGTGAAGAATAATGAATCGCACACTGTTGGAGCCTGCAGGGTCAGATACAGCAAACCCTGGTCATACATATGCAGGTTGTACAGTATATATCATATATGGTATATTCCTATGATGGTAATACAGTGTTCTATAATCCAACTCATGTTTCTATCTTCACCTGAAGCTGAATTATCACACAAAGAAAAGAAGACACACATGAAAGATTTCCAGTTTTTTTCCTGTTCTTTTCATTTAAACTCAACCAATAGTCCCTGCGTCAGGCTTCTGTCAAGCAGCATCTCTTTCTATTGTTTCATTTTACGCCCTGCTGTCCTAACTTTTCTTTCTCTCTTTCTTCATTCCTCTATCTCCATCTTTCCCTCCCTCCCTCCATCCATCCATCCATCCATCGGCCCATGGCCGGGTGATTGCTGCCAATCTCATCCGAGGATCCCTGGAGGGGTTTAGAGCAGAGCTGTGCTCCAGTGGGTTATTGAACGCAGCTCACGGTGAAAGTGAATGGGCTCTGAGGGGGAGACTGGATATGTCACTGGCTGCTACTGTTTACCAATGAAGGAAGAGCAGATGAAGCGCACGTAAATGCTACGAGATTATATAGTGCTGCTTATGGAGTTAAATTAACTACTGTAGCATCCAAGTACTAAAATGTTAAAATATCTCAGCAATATAAGTTGCAGTGAAGACAAAGGGAGAGCAGAGGATGTCAGAGCTGTAAATCTATCCGCTAACAAAGTGCTGTGAGGAGGAATAGAAACACTCTTCCTGTCCCTCATATTAAACCACGGCTGGCTTATAAATCAAACCAAGAGACTCTGAACGGTCGTCAGTCAAAGTGACAGTCATATGCTGCCTGTCATACAAAGCAGGCTCCAGGTGAGCTGCAAAACATGTCTATCTGCTCCACACTGCAGCGAGCTGTGTGTGTGATATGCATACTTACATTATGTACGTGTAGAAATGTTTATGTGATCAAGGCTTTTTGTGCGCCACTGTGTGTGTGTGTGTGTGTGTGTGTGTGTGTGTGAAGGCCTTGCTGAGCATATTAATGACAGGTTGGATGATGAAAGGGACAAAAAGTGTCATTTTCATTTGGGACTCATAACTCAATCAGGCTTCCATCCAGGCCTGCAGCCACAGCTGTGAGGCCGACACTGTGATACCCACCTCACACACTCCCCCAGCATCGTCTATCCACACAGACATAAAAAGAGTATGCACCCAATATACTGTGGATTTATGCACCATATAAACTAGAGCAATCTCACTTGGAATTCTTCAGCCACATACCTTAAAAAAGATCCGAACTACAGACTTCGTGTCTCAGCATCAAAGTCAAATTACCACAGAAGTAAAAGAAAAACAAAAAACTATCACTTAAAAGAACGAAGATGCAGAGGGAAGGGATGAGGAGACTTTCAAGTGGTGCTCCTGTGAGGACTGAGTTGCACTAAACACAGTAATGGTACATTAAAACAGAGAGTTTGCCAATCAATCAGCATTCATTAAATTGGAGGGACCATCCCATTAGACGAGAGCATTCCCCACTGTTTCTGCTCTCTGAGCAAACATATTCCCCATGGGGTAAATTAGTTTTACACTCCACACACTCACTCACTCACTCCTCTCACACACACACACACACACACACACACACACACACACACACACACACACACACACACACACACACATATGACTGTAAAGAGACGGAAGACACACAGACTCACACTGTTAAAAAAAAAACAAAAAAACAGATGTTTCTACCGTAAAAAAAAAAAAAAAAAAAAACTGGCAGCGTGGGTTGCTAGATTTGTCGAACTTTTTCTACTATTACTGTAAAAGAATATTAGTACTTTTGATCTCAATTAAAGTTAGTGGTTGATTTTATATTAAACCATATGAATATGAGTTTTTATCATAAAAAAGAAATGCTAGTTTGCAATAGAATTAATGAGAAATATGCTAAATTTGTTTTTTTAAATACAAAAGATTAAAGAATTATCAGTGGTTCCTTTAGTTAGATTTATTATGACCTTTAATGGCATTTGTCTAATTCCAGCTGGAATCTCTGACCAGTGATGATTGTTCTAAAATACAACATATGGCAACAAATGTGTCGACATGTTATTCATGGTTTGGGCTTGGTACAAAGACAATTAACATTTGTATTCAATGTGATTTTTTTTTTCTTGATTACTCAAATGCTGTCAGAAAATAGTCAAACATTCCCATTACGTTTTCCTAAAGCCCACAGTGACATCTTCTTAGGTCATGTGACAGGTGTACCAGTTTGGACAAACCACAGCAAGGCCTGTTGTTAGCTGTTTCTGCGATCTACGATTCCTCTCTGCAATATTTGAAACTGACCTGCTGACAAATCAGTGCACAGATGCTCATGACAAGTGGTCCTCAAACTTTGTTCAATAATTTACCCCCTTTTAACTATTTTTTCAGTTGAGTACCACCTGACTAGTGCATAACATTTTAGGTAGAAACACACAGTTACTGGGTAAATGTGAACAAGTTGTGTTTGTTGCAGCTATTGACAGTTTACGGCAGTTAATGACTGCATTGAAAATAGGAGTAGTGAATATAAATGGGGTTTATCAAACTCACATTTACACTTTTTAATGAACTTATTATGTTATAATACTCCTGCAGTACTCCAGTGTACCCCTAGGGCTACATTTCTACTGAAGAGCACAAACACCTGGTATATACATTTCCAATAGCTGCTTCACAATAAAAGCCTCCCACTGGTTTACCAAAAGACAACTTCATCATTATTTTTTGTGGAGTGCTTTGCCCTCTATCAATAACAGTACAGTAATGACATGAAAATGTGGGCAGCGAGAGGAGGGGAATGACATGCAACAAAAGGTCCCCAGCTGAAAGCTAACCAGGGACATTAGGGGTTAATTGCCTACACCTAAACTCCTCAGCAGTAACTTTAAAGGTCTAGTGTGTAGGGTTTAGTGGCATCTAGTCGTGAGGTTGCACATTGCAACCAACTGAGACTTCTCTCGTGTGCCGAGTGTGTAGGAAAACTATGGTGGGCTGATGTGTTAACATGAATAACCCTATCTGGAGCCAGTGTTTGGTTTGTCTGTTATGGGCTACTGTAGAAACAACATGGGGGACTCTGTGGTAGAGGACCCGCTTCCTATGTAGATATAAATGGCTCATTCCAAGGTAACAAAAATATGATTCTTATTTTCAGGTGATTATACACTGATTGAAACATAGCTATGAATATTATATTAATTTCTGTTAATATATCCCTTAAATCCCACACACTGGACCTTTTAATGCAACTCCAATACAGCTGAAATGCTAAGTAAACAGTAATGAGGCTACTATTTTAAAGCAGATTTAGTTTGAAGCTACAAAAAAACTGAAAGCTGACCACAGAGAAACTAAAAACAGAGCTTCCTCTCTAGTCACCAACACAGACACACTTGTGATAGTCCGATCCGTTAAGCCCAAGATACAGTTTGTTTGAGGACGGGGAGACGGTCCCCAAGTTTGCCACCATCGGCCCTGGTACCATGTGGGACTATAACAGCATGACTTGGTGCAACTATACCCTGCTGTGGGAACACAGTTAATGTGGAGTGAGCCAGTAAAGTCAAAACATGACATTTGTTCCTATTAGGGGAAATCTGAATGTCCCAACATACAATAACATTTTAGACAAAAGTGTGCTTCGATGTTGCAGCAACAGTTTGAGAAGCACTCCTTCCTGTTTTAACATGACAATGTCCCCATGCACAAAGCAGCCAGAGCCCTGACCTCTACTCCATTCAACACCTTGGGAATGAAGTGGAACTTTGAATGTCACTCAACAACAATAACTGACCTCAATAATGCTCTTGTGGCTGAAAGGGTGCTGTCATAGCAGTGTCGATAGCTTTGGAGTGAGAGGTTCTTCAACCACATATGGGTGTTTTTATAATCTCTTTGCTTACTTTTGGTCATGAGGTGTGTGTTTCATCCTAGTAATGAAACAAAGTAAGCCGATGCAAGGGATGCTGTACATACATAGTAAGGAGTTATGCTGAAATGTGGGGAATGTTCCTGTCTGTATTCGAGTGGAGAGATGCAATGCCTCTACTGCTTGAGCTGGTGAAACAAAGACTGACAGCACTGAGTGACTCAAACCAATGGCTCTCATCCAGAGTGTAATTTGTCCAGACGTACACTGGGGCTTCTCCTAATCTCTGATGCTAGACCCACTGCTTGATTTTTCATCAAGCAGCATTATCTTTGCCCGCGAGGAAATGAGACACATGCTGCAACGTCTGCAGAGGAAAATCCCAAATCAGAAAGTTGACCCCTTACAACAAGTGCACACGAGCAAATGCCTATACACGCGGACACGCACATAAACACAAGAACGCCATTCTCGGGAGATGGTGGCGATTCATTTTGTAAGATCTAACAGAACTAATTTTGGGAGTGAGCCTCTGTTAATGAGTGGCTCTTTGATGTGTAAATCCTCGGGTCCCAGTGCAAAGCTGATACAGTCTCCCCACAATCCTGCTCAGGTGCAGCCCTGTTCCCCTCTGCAGTACTTATCTTGTACACCGAATACTGTAACACTTCTGACAGCCTCACTAAAAAAAAAAAAAAAGAAGAAGAGGAAAATAAGCACATTGACGAATGCCATTGGCAAAAGGATGCCGTGATGCGTAGAGTTGTGCTGCATCTCCTCTATCTTCATACTGTATATGTCATTCCTGTTTCTATTTTCACTCTCCCATGGACGTCAGACACCGATGATAAAATTATTTTTTACACCGTAAATGTAAGTCTTTGGTTCGTTTCATTTCTCTATTGCTTCTCCACAGAATAATTGGATTGTGGCTGCACTGTCATGTACTCAGTGAAATGAATGCCTATTAATCAGAGGATAATTGGACACATACTCCTGATAAATGGTGCTGCTCCACTTTGAGTCACGTACAAATTAGGCCATTTTAAGGGATCCATTTCTTATCTGGCTTGACTCATGCTTATATAAGATGTGAGCTAATACTGGTGGACGGAATTACAGATGCACCAAGTCACGGAGTCATGCTCAAAATGAGATTACTTGATTTTAGTTGATATTTCCTTCCCTCTGTAATATCTAAGCACATGTGAACTCCTGGTTCTGGGTGACATCACAAAATATACTACATGAACAGAAATATAGTTTTTAACCTCTTTTAAAACCACTTTGCTACCATTGATAAAACTTGTGAAGGGACAGAAACTGCAACAGAAAATAGTGAATATACCATGGGGGCATAAAAGCAATTGACACTATTGACCATGGCTTACAGTTTATCAGTAGAGGGGTTTCACACTCCTGATTAAGTATCTAACCTTTACATAGGTATTAATATCTTTAAATAAATCATATAAAAGGTCTAGTGTGTAGGATCTAGCGGTGAAGTGCAAAACTGAAACTTCTCCTATGTGCCAATTGTGTAACAGAACTACAGTGGCCAAGGGAAAAACATGAATGGTCCTATGTTGTGCCACTGTTTGGTTTGTCCCTTCTGGGTGACTGCAGCACAACATGACAAACTCCATGCAAGAGGACCCGCTCCATGTATAGATATAAATGGCTCTAAGGTTACAAAAATATGATTCTTATTTTCAGGTGATTATAAACTAATGAAAACATAGTTATAAATATTATGTACCATTTCAGCAAATAGATGCCCCTAAATCCTACACACTGAACCTTTCATTGAATTTTAGAAGCTTACTTTTGGGGTTCCTCAAGGCTCAATGATAGAACCACTATTGTTTATTTTACAAAAAAAATAAAATAAAAAATACAAATACTAAAACAGTGAAATCCATGTTTTTTCATTGGATTAAGGATTATTGCAGAAAATAAGCTCTGTGGCAAACAAGCGTTTATGATACTTACATGTTTCCAACAAGACAATCTTCACAATGTAAAAGAATTAAAGAGCTAACCTTAGGCTATAAATGATCTACACCACAGTCCCTTGACGTAACGCCAACCCCACAGCGAAGCTCAAAAACCATGTTCGGCGTGATGACATTCTGTAATTTCATTTGACCCCTTGTTAGTAGCAGTATCTTTTAAGACACCTAAATGCTTCAAAATTCACAAGTGGGATATTTACTGACATGTTTTAGGTTGTAGAAAAAAACTGAAAGTCTCTTAAGCTTGTGTTGACCACAGGTCTTATTTTAAGCATCTAACCAAGAGCCCATTTAAAAAGCCCACTGACTTTAAGATGAGGGAACCCACAGTGCTAAAATGCTACTGTAACACATTTCTTGGTTTTAGGACTAATTCCTGGGGCACTCTATGTTGATTTGAATGAGAATGTCCATTCTGCTGTTGCTATATTTCTATGCTACTGTACTACTTCACTTACTGTGTTCAAGTATGGGTAATTACTTATAAAAGAAATACAAATCCAATTGTATACTACCAAAAAGGTAAATTTATTTCTTAACAGGAGTAGCGAGGATCTGAACATGTAGCACACTTTGTAGCTTTAAAATTGAATATAATGGACAAATGGAAAAATGTATGATAAGAAGACCATTATGTTGATTTTCACTGAGAGGAATTATTATTCTTTTTATGTTTTTTCACCTCTTTTAATCACAATTTTAATGTTTAATTCTTTACAGAAGAAAAAAAAATCAAATGATAGACACTGCTGTCTTAAGATAAAAATATCTAATGGGTTTTGAACAAAAGAAAAGCCTTCTGATCTGCTTTGTAAGTGAAAAAACAAACACTACAGATACACTCCAGAGATTTGTTTATTATGTAGCCACTGCTGCTAGGCTGTCAGTGACATCTAAAAGATTAGCATGGTTTGCTAAATTATATAACTGATTAATTACGGTCTCTTCAGCAGTGAAATACCTTTAAGGCTTACACATGACACGCTTTACTTGTAAACAATCTGAGATACTGTTAATATTGCATAATTAACACTTCTACCAACCAACATTCCTCCTCCACTCACACTCCCGGTTATCATTAATAACAACCCGACCCCCTGTATGATAATTAATGCATAATGAGATATATGCTGTGACAATGACTACCACTTGACATATATCTCGCCTGGAGGATTAAAGCAGTGTTATTACACTTTCTGTCACTCAGTCCCGAGCACCGCTGAAACCCTCGCGCTCCCCTCATCTGTTTCATGCTAAAAGAGTGTGATCAGCTAATGAGTTTCTTTGGCCTCCAATTAATCATGCTAATGAGCCCCACCCAGCAAAGATAATCAACTACTCTCACCATAAAAGCCAATAAGGGAAGAGTTTGGAGCTTCACTTGTGAAACATGCTTGCATCTCTGCCTCCACTCTCCTCATCCTAATCCTCTTTCTTGATACATTTCCCTTTTTTCTTCTCCTCTTCCCTGCCTCTCGCTTTTTATCTGCTCCTCTCTGCCCTTCAGAGCTCCTTATCGTCCTCTCTGCTCCTTTCCACGCTCCTCTTTTCTCAATCTTCTTTTCCATTCCACTTTTTTCACATCCCTCTCTAGTTTCTGCTTCTTCAACATCTCTCCATCTTCTCTCTTCCATTTTCATCCCCTGCTCCTGCCTCCTTTCCTCTCCTGTTTTTTTCCCCACAGTCCTGTCCTCCCTACACCCAAGAAACCAGCTATAAACTCACCAGTACTCTTTCCACTGTTCGTCCTCAAAAACGTCCTCTGGGATGGGATCAATCAGCACCAGGTCTGACACTTGCCTGAGGACAAAGAGAGGACACACACTCAGATGAAGCAAGACTCATTGACTACCCTTGTCCACTTTACCCTCCTGGCCCAGGCCGTAATGAGTGTGAGATGGATGGTGTCATCCCGTCTGTCTTCCTGTAGATTCGTCGGTCCTCTGTCCCCACAGACAGATGACCACACATCGGCTACACCAGTTCCAGGGGCAATATTTCCATTTGGAAAGGTGTCATCCACTCACCACTACTTAATTTTCTCCCTTAACGGCAGCAGCATCATGCCTGATTAAATACTAAATCTTTCATCCCTGGTACGGGCTACTTGTCACGTTAATCACTACTTTAACTCTGAGATGGCTGAGTTATGGGGGGTGATGGGAATGGACACTGGAATATATTTCTTTAAGTGTGACTTTGGGAGGCACTGTAAACCATATTATATATATGCAGTATGCAGTGCCTCCCAAACTCACCAGCTCTACTAGGTAGAGATCAATTCACTGATTGGTTAGACACATAAAGAATATGTCTGTATATTATTATATCAACAAATCCAATCAAAAAGCATTTAAAACATCAATGAGCCACTCTGTTGCATTAGGTGACATGTTCCTTCATTACCATGAACACACACACTTAAGTTTATTCAACCTCACATACACCATCCTGCTGCCAAAAATACACAGGCTTAGGCTGTAGCTCTGTCTGAAACAGCGAGTGAAGCTTTGGCTGAGCCTGTGTCGTGTCCTATGGCTTAGGCTCTGGACACAGGCTCAGCCAGAGCCTAAGCCACAGGACACGACACAGGCTCAGCCAAAGCTTCACTCGCTGTTTCAGCCTCAGTCATCCTCCATTCAGACACCTACCTATGTAATGTAGATCTGTCTGATCTACTTGATCTGTTCTGATCAGTCACACATGCAAACGTGTTGAGGGTGAGGTTGAAGCAATACAAACAATTCCTCAAAATCCTCCCAGATCCATCTCCTTACAATTGCTTTATATTCTAAATAAAAATGTGTATACTGGGGTGTCGGTAGCATAGTGGATAGTGCCGGCGCCCCATGTACAGAGGCATTGCCTCACTGCAGCGGCCGCAGGTTCGAATCCGGCTCGCAGCCCCTTGCTGCATGTCAGTCCCCACTCTCTCTCTGTCTCCCCATTTCACTCTCTGTACTGTCAATAAAGGCAAAAAGCCCATATAAATAATCTTTAAAAAAAATTTTTTAAAAAAGTGAATACTTTCGTTTTATTTTGTGTTTTATTCTAAACTTATGTTATGACAATGTTATGAAATTTGGACTCTACGTGCTCATTTTCAAATTAATGTTGTTAAACAAAATATTGAACTGAAATAAACAGAGAACAAAATTTCCAAAACTTTAAGATGCCATTGTTTGTTTTAATCTGATCGGTCCACCTTTAGTTCACCTCACACCTTCAGATGACGACAGTGTACACCACACTTAGAAAATGTCTGCCTTAACACAGCTGATACAATAAAATACATATGTTTAATATAATATATCAGTATTTTCTCAGTAACAAGTGCAACAAATGGTATTTTAGCATATTTTAGGTTTAACCGTCTGCCTGTGTTGTATTTTAAAGCATTTTTCTTTCATTTATATAAAACAGACTCTAAACCGATTGACTTTGCATTAACCACATTTTTATAAGTTATTTAAACCAAATTTAAGAGCAGAGCCGCTCCTGAAGTGTTAGAGCACTAATGCATTATAGCTGCCTGAAGAGTAAACAGTTTTAAATAAGCAGTTTTATAGATGTAATTTGGCACAAAGTTACAAATTGCAGTTCTGTAAAGTTAGGGGACTCATAAGTTACAGACAATAACAAGGCTCCTCAGGAGCCATAGATGATATTATACAACTCCTTTCACAGGCTGAGTAGTACCCATCATGACAAGACCTTTATGCGTATAAATGGTATTTTTATGAAACAATACTTACACATCATGAATGTGGCTGTAAAACCTGCCATTGAGTGTGCCAAGCTCAGAGCCCACCAGGATGAAGGGCTTGGCTATTCCAGCAGCCTGCAGGAGTCGGTGCAGATCATCCACCATCCTGGAAAACAGCAACACTCATTTGTCTCGGCACAAAACCAGGACAAGCTGCAAACTGGGCCAGCAGGTTTATTTATTCAGCTAGGTGGGACTAGGTCTCATCATTAATCTCATTAATTTCTAATCTACTTGTTCAAAGGTTTATCAGGAGTCATATTGAAAAGCAAAGATAACCTAAGAGGAAAATTAGAGTTACTAAAAAGAGACACAAAAATAAACTGCAATGCTAAAACCCAAATGACTGCATAAAGGAGGGGACTGCTGGCTCCTTTTCACTGCAACACACAGGAAAAAACACAATCACAAGCAAACTTCTATCATCGGAGGGAGCATCATCATTACATGAGATGCAGCAGCTCCTCTCTGAGAGCCATCTGCTGTCCTGGGTTTGTTGTGCTAATAAATCAAACCAGATGTGTCACACTGAAATGAAGAGTTTTCACAAGACTCCCAGGGTTAAGGTTAGGTAGTCATCAAACTCCTTGAGATATTGAATTCTGAGATATTGATTGCTTGCATCCCAAATGGGCGGCTGCCTGCGTCCTGGGCCAGATGCCAAGGTAAACTAGACTGCTGACCACCGGTGAACGACACCAGCTCATCCCTGAGGCAGATTTAAGGTTTGACAAACATGTTATGATGTCAAATGCAAGAAGATTAGAACCCGATCCCACGACAGTGTGAGGCTGGGCAGAGCTATGGTGTGTTCAGCAGGGGAAGGCACGCAGTGTCCACATATCAGTCTGTGCTGGCTGCAACATGAATGAGAAATCCCAAACGGCCACTTCATCATGGAAATATTGAACCCCAGTGGATAATTACTGTGCAGTGGTAAATAATGCAAAAGTGAATGTGATGTGTGTTACTGCACTGAGTGTGGTGTAGCTCTAGGGTTGGTCTGTAGCTTGTGTGACAGTCTGATAGATCTATTGCAGAAACAATTAACTGATCAATGGAAAATCAGTCAACATACTCACAATGACGATGCTAGCATGCTAATGTTAAACAGGCATTATTTTACTATTTTCACCTTCTTAGTTTAGCATGTTAGCATGCTAACATTTGCTAATTAACGCTTAATGTTAAGTACAGCCGAGGCTGATGGGAATCTCATTAGTTTTGCAGGTATTTCATTATAAACCAAAGTCAAACATCTGACTTTATAATGGTGCTGGTTAAAAAATTAGGCGGTCACCAAAATGCATCCTTGGGAAGCCATGAATTTTATGTCAATCCATCGAAGAGATGATGAGATATTTCCAAAAATTACAAAAATTGGCTTGATTCAGTTTCTCAGTTGTAAGAATCTGTTGATTTGTTCTGTTCTTTATCTTTATGCATAGGCGGCGCTGTGGGGGAGCTTGGAGGTGCTTCAGCACCCCCAAAGAAGCCCATAGCACCCCCATAGCACCCCCAAGAAATTCTCATTTTTTCACTGTCACTGAATAAAATTGTTTTTGTTCAATTGTGTGACATTATCTGGTGGTCATATTATTAATAGGCTATTTATGAATAGGCTAATGCATCAATTAGCGAATGTACCATAAATAATGTATTATCGGGTGCCTGATAATACATTATTAACGGTAGGTCCTGCCCAAGCGCAGCACCTGACCCCCCGCCAGGTTGAAGTGATTGCGGAAACAGTGTGGCGGGCGCTTTGATGAAAAAATGGAGCGATTCTTGGTCCCTAAGCGGCTTCGTGTGATCAACCAGGATCAACCAATTCAACCAAATAGCAGGAGGACCAAAGATCTGGATGCAGATAAAATCATCAATGCCTTTGCAAGCAATCACAATAACAGACACATCGTTCTCCTGTAAAGACGTCCACACTGTGTGGTCCCTCTAATTCCACAATGCGCATGATTTTTTGTTGATTTGGACTCTGCATGCTTATATTGGTAGGCTATATCCACAACTCCTTAGCACCTCCAATTAATAGTCAAGCCCCCCCCAGCACCTCCAGGAAAATTGGGTGCCGCCGCCACTGTCTTTATGACCTAAAGATCTTTCGGTTTGGACTGACACAAGCAATACAAAAACATATTTAGGGCTCAAGGAAATACATTTTTTTCCCTCAACTGTCATGCTATTTATCAACTAGATTGTCTTGTGTGAGTTGCCAAGTGTTGGAGATATCAGCCATAGAGATGTCTGCCTTGTCTCACATATAATGGAACTAGATGGCACTCGGCTTGTGGTGCTCAAAGTGCCAAAAAAATACACGTGAAATACTGATCAGCAATGTCTCTTCCCATAAATCATGACAGGGTTACTCAAGATAATCCACAGACCTTCATGCAAGCCGTTTCATGTAGGAACTATTTTCTTTACAGCAAACTACACCCACCAATCGTATCACTGAGAAGGAAGCGTGCATCTACTGCTAGCTTATGTAGCACAACTGAGCTAGCTAACATTACAGCTCAGCTGAGGAGGATGTCGTTAATGTTTACATCTCATGCTGTCACATACACAAGCCTCTTGTCCATGAGTAGATGCATGTTTCTGTTTGCACAGTGATACAGCTGGCAGGTAAAGTTCATTAGAGAGAAAATAGTTCCTACGTGGAACTGCTCACAACCAGGTCTGTGGATTTCTTGAATAACCAGGTCATGAAGACACTGCTATTGAGTTTTCATAACAATTTTGTTTTAGCTTTGAGCACCACAAGCCAAGTGCCATCTAGTTCCATTATACTGGAGAGAAGGCAGACATCTCTACAGCTGAAATCTCCAACACTTGGCAACACACAAAAAACATTTTGTGTGTTTGGAGGTGAACTGTACCTTTAACAGATTAATTTAAAAAAAAATCCAGATGAATGGATAATAAAATAGTTGCTGTTCCCGATAGTCGTCCTTTGAGTTGTTTAGCTCACACAAAAAACTGTCTTGGTTGTTATATAGACACTACATGAATTATGACAGTCATCAGCAGTTTTTGTTGATGAGGGGGAGGAATATGACTTGCTGTATCTCCTCCTACAAAAATATCTGGCACAGCCCAAAATATTTTTCCTCCTGCAGCCTTGGTGACACAATCATTACAAAAGGCATATGTCAACCAAAGAACTCTCCAAAGTAGATTTTGGCTACCTGCAGTCAGCACTTAACAGACCCAGATTCATCTGCACCATGTCTCATTCAACATTTCCACAAATTAATTTTACAAACTCAGCTACAACAGATAAATAAGACAGATGGCCCTGCAGGTGTAAAACAGCCCACTCATTCATTCAGATCACATTGTGGCAGTGATAGCACCAATTAGAAACAATGACATTGTGTTTACAGTGTAGAATTTGTGTACAGCAGAAAAATGCCAACCTACATTTTAAATGTTACACTCAAAATGACTGCCAACTTAAATAGTATACTGACCGTCCAGTTGTTGACATCCCCCAAACTTTCTCAGTTCCTGTGGTTTCATTCTGCATCAACCGCTTACTGAAGCCCAGTCCCATTCTGTCATAGGTACAGACCTGAGCAGTGTGACAAACACGATCATCACAAGTTTATGGGAATTTTTCAATAACATCATGCTCTCAATAAGGACTCAGCCCCACACTATCCTGTGAAGGTCCTTTAAAAATGCATGATGGCAAAGTAACATTGAAAAATAAGAGGTGGTGTACACAGTGCACTGTAAGTTTGTTTTTGTAACTGCTTATGTGATTCAGTTGTTAGGATGTATCTAGGCCCTTTCCCAACAAGCCTGTGACCTCATTTGGGTCACATTTCAGACAAACAACATGGGGCAGGCTGTCAGCCCAGACTTTCTGCTGTACTGAGTCCTTGTTGAGCAGAGAGGACGTGGCAGAGCCACTGCAAGGACTGTCCCTACATGACCCTGACAACAAACAACACTGCTGCATTAGTAGTAACTGACTCTAGACAAAGTTCACCACAGTGGATCTTCTTGGTCAAAGGCAAAAGCAATGTCAGTGTGCTAATTCACCTGTATGAGATATATTCACCTGAGGTATGTTGTTCAGTTCTGATGAGCCCACTTGCTTTAATTGTTTTTTTAATTTTTAACTATACATGCACTAAGTGGAGAGATGTCAGAGTGGGCTGCCCATGACAGGCGCTCTGAGAGGTTGGGGGGTTCAGTGCCTTGCTCAGGGGCACCTCGGCAAGGGCACCTCTCCAGCTACCAGTCCACGCTTTTTGGTCCGGACGGGGACTTGAACAGGCGACCCTCCGGTTCCCAACCCAAGTCCCTATGGACTGAGCTACTGCCGCCCCGTTTTAACATAGCCATTCAATACAATTCATGCTAATTGTGTCAGTTCACTCACCATTGTTAGCGTGGCCACAGTTTCTTGGACATGCAACCAAACATCTGAGGACATTCCAGCTGGTGCATCAAGTATGACTTAAGAAAGGGAAACAAACTGGTTAGGTTGGGCTCAGCAAAACAACACAAACAAGCCTCACAGACATTGAAGCATGTGCCAGAAAATATTCATCCTGTTTCATAACTTAAACGAAAACCAGTCATGGCAGAACATAAAATACTGTCATAAGATTTATTACCAGCTGGTTGTCCTTTTCCTTTACACAAAAGGTGCATCTTTTGACCCAAACCAACATCAACAATCTGGCCATCTGGATGTAAGAGGGAAAAGGACAGAACAACAACAACAGACTTTGAAAACGTAATAGAAAAAAGTACTGACAGTCTCCCACTAGAGACAGTCTAATCAACACATTTAATTAATATATTAAAAAAGTTTTTTAAGTTGATATGAAATCAGTTTGAAAGAGCAATGACTTTGCCTAAGATAAGAGTACCTTTAGGCATGAGCATCTGTCCTTCTCTCTGCAGCGATGCATAGTTGAGGAAGGGAGGGACGAAGATGATCAAGAGTAAACACTTTCCAATGGTCATGAGCACAGAGCCGTAAGACGCTCTGCCTTCAGTTACAGCTTGGCTGTGCAATTTTTTATCCCGATCCTAATTCATGTTGAAAAGAAAATGCAATGTTAAGTCACACATTGACCTGTTGGAAAACATTCATATTTTTTTATATATTCATACATACGTTTCAACTGTACATGTATGATATCATTTCAGCAATTTCAGTTTCCTTGTCCTGCGATAATATTCGGTTGTTATCACAACCCTAAAGGTTGCATGAGGGCATCAGGGTGACCATAGTGTGTTGTGGTAGACGATTAATCTTTCCCCAGGTAACTGACATATATCGTTGTTGTTTTATTGCTCTGGATGCATGCCGAATTAAAGAACAGTTACTAACATTTGTTACAAAATCGATTCCGAAGAGGTTTAGGGGTGAGTGAGCTGTAAATACGCAAAAAGGTGTTAGAATCGCAGTTTTTTGAAGGACATTCGGTTATTCTTCTCTGGGTAGAAAACTGGGGGATAATGTCGCATACTGTGTCATACTCCAGATAAAGTTAGCAGTGTAAAATCAGTATAAGAGCAGGAAAACGTCAATAGCAGCCCTTTATCTGAAAGAACTAGGACTGGCGAACAGATTAACTATTTGCTTTTGGAGTCAGTCAGCTAATGTTGGCTAACAGAGATCTGCTGTCACATGTACAGTAGCTATCAGCAGCTGGGTGTCGTTAACGTTGCATTACCTTTTTATCATCATTGACACGTTCATTGTTTGATGCTTGAGCTTCCGTTCTTCTACGCATTATGAAATGAGGTGTTGTATTCAGCTGTAATAGTTCACAAACTGTGCAGAATCATGTACACAATGAATGAAATAGTAGCAACTTCCTGGTGGAAGTACAGAAGCCGACAGGAAACAAACTTTCCCTTGCGCGTTGCGCTGCTGTTACCATGTACCACAGCACATTGTGCTCAGTGTGTACCTACTTTAACATTTATCAGTCTTTTCCTTACTGTTATTTATGAATTACCTTACTTTTATATTTACAGCTCATATTCCTAGTTGTGTTTACTGACGTCCTTTTAATTCATTTCACTGTCAAAACGAATAAATCAAGTTAAAATTCATCAATAATTTTTTAATGTTGTCAATTACTGTATATTTAATATTTATAACATATCAGTCATTGATTGATTCATCTGGTTGTTTTACCTCTACAGTATATATCGTTCTGCCAGGCATACACATGATAACAGCAGTACAACTACTGGCCTGCAGGGGTCACTGTATCCTACAAACCAATCCTATATTCTACATCACAATGCATTGCACTCAACAGCAAACACAGCGGGGTTAACATTACATGGGCTCATTATCAACATTTATATAATGCCCTAATATAAACTACAGGTCAATGACTAAACACATGGAAAACTTAGACTGCATCTTAATATAACCAAATGACGATAATCAGGAATTGGGGCTATGACAGCATGTCCTCTACTCCTCTCAGAACAAACACTCATCATGTATGATAACACATTTATGGTGGGCAGGACAGCTGCTACCGAGACAAGTAATATATGCAAATTGCTGTTTTTATGCAGTCATACATGTGTGGCGCGTCAAAGAGTGCTGGTTTGCGTCATTCGGGGACTGTGACATCCATACTAATGAATTCTGCATCATTCACACAGACTTTCACACGGCACTTGTTGTGAATTGGGCCTGCAGTTTGGCTGTGCTCCACGTCAGTAATCACCCGCACATTTCACACACCAGGGAGACATCAGATAATAAAGCCTAATGGTTTTAGGAAAAGATTCAAGTTTTAGGCAACAACAGAAACACGTCATCAGAGAGGGAATATGAGACCTTATTTTTGTTTTCATTCACAATCCTGAGTCCAGTAGCTGTAAAGATGCATTTTATTTTATTTTTTTGTATTTAACATTCACAATAGAGAGTACAAAGCCAGACTGCCCAGACTATTTATCCAGTAAATTTGTGTCTGTACGAAGCAAAACCTTAACAATAAAGCCTGTTTAGATAGCAGGTGACTGGTGACTGGAGCCATGTAGGGAATTCATTGCAGTAATTAAAAAGGACCGAAATGATGAATGTCAGGTATTGACTCACTGTCAGGCTGGTTGTTTGTGTATATGTGCGTGTGTGCGTGTGTGTTGTTTTTGTTTCAGGGTATCCAGGGTTGATTAAAGCTAATGACGCAGGGCCTTCTCTGCCTCTTGCTTCTGTTCCAGCTCTGCATAATTAGGATTGAGAGGAGGATGGTCTAATCAGACAACTGTGGCTTCTCTCTGCAGTTTGTGAATGCCATTCAAACGGCAGTCTCTCGGCCCTTGACTTCTATGTGGCCTGTCAGTCTTTACAGCGATGAACAAAACACACAGGTCGTTTGCTGGCTGCCTCCTGTGGGAAATCAAAGACAACTCGTTCCATCAAAGATTTGGACTTAATAACAAGATTCGCCACAGTAACAGAAAAAAAACTCTGGTGATGCATGATGTCCTTGACTGCTGGACTAAAGGTTGGTATTTGTCGTTTGTCCCTTGGATTACCAGTGCAGAGTTCAGGGCTTTACACATCTCTGATTGTTGACAGAGCTCTAAATCATACCCACGGAATCCAGCAGTGATTGAACCCTGAGGTTGTCAGACATGATCTGCTATGCTTTTGTATGATTGCTTTCTTTTTCAAATACACTTTCCCTCTATTCCCTCTGTAACACATTCTGTAAAAAAAATCTGTAATTTTTCTACAATATCCCTTTAGGGATTTACAGTGCATTTGCTGTCCTGTTGTATTTACAGTGACCTTTAGTCAGTAGTATTATTAAAATCATCTCTTGTATCAGTGTAATCACGTAAAGGTCCAGTATGTAGGATTTAGGGAGCTATATTGACAGGAATTGAATATAATATAGTAAGTATGTTTTCTTAAGTGTATTCTCACTTGAAAATAAGAATTGTTGTGTTTTTGTTACCTTAAAATGAGGCATTTTTATCTACATAGGGAGCGGGTCCTGCTATGGAGTCCACCATGTAGCACAGCCATGTTTCTACAGTAGCTCAAAATAGACAAACCAAACACTGGCTCTAGATAGGGCCATTCCGGTTTTCATGTCAGTCACTGTAGCTAGTATCCCCTCTGCAACGAGCAGTGTTGGAAAAAGACAGATATTTTCAAATGTGAAACTGCTTTCAGGTGGATTTATACTTGAGTGTCAGCTCTATGCAAAGCCTACACTGTTGTGAGCATTTATACTTGCGCTGGTGTGTCTGTCACTCTGCAGTTACACCTCCAAAACGGTAGTTGGCGGTGGAGTTTTGTTAGGTAGTTGATTCAAAACACGCCAAACACACATTAATCATGGCTTAATAGTGACGTTTTCAAACCCAAGTACACAAATCGGCTTCACCATAACTAGCAGCATCCACCGACAAAGCACTTGTCTTTTTCTGGACACATTTTCCCCACAAATATAACATGCTAATGTTATTAGCATAAGCCAATGGCCTTTTACACTGTGTAAAATAGCCTAGTGGCTAGCGAAGTTTTCCCTTATCATATGAAGCCAGGGACAACAGCAGCATTTAACAAAGGTAACGTTACAAAATTTGGCTCCATTACAACTCACACAGTTCAAAGACAAAACAATTGTATTATCCTAAACACGTTTTCCTAACCATTACGATATGCTAACGTTATTAGCACAAGCCTATGGCATTTTGCATTGTATAAATTAGCCTAGTGACTAGCAGAGATTTCCTTTATTCATATGAAGCCAGGATAAATCACACACAGGATTTAAAATAGGGACTTTTCTGTGAAATAAAGGTGAATAAAAGCTTTGTTTCCACTTAGGGAATTGGTTTTCAGCTTACAAAATACACAGCAGGTCGCATCATCACGACATGTACTTACATTTTTGGGAAGGGCAGGTCAGGCCACAGCATACTGTAGGTTACGGCGTTGTGTCTGCATTGATGCAGAACCTACATCATACTGTGGGTACAGCCTTGATTCGATGCAGAAGTATAAATCCCTCAGGAGTCAATGTTTTTAGTGGTTTAAACCTTAAAGTCAGTTTGTTTTGGAGAGGAAGAGCCCTCAGTGGATAATTTGAATCTTAACTTTTCAGAGAACTTTTCAGAGAAAAAAAGGTGAGCAGACATTAGCAGGTGTTGGGCTCGCAGCTCGTCTCCGATGAGCCAAACTGCATTGCAGAAACACTGATTGGTGACAAGAGAATGCTTTATTCAGTGTTTTTACCAGTTGAAATCAGCAGGTCAGGTTGATTTGGAGAGCAAAAGACCTCTGCTCTTGGTAAATACCTTTAACGTCCGGATCAGAAAAAAGGTTTTAGCAGGTGCTTGTCACAGAGATGCTGAACAACATTGCAGAAACATTGATTTGTAATGTGAAACTGCTTTATTCAGTGTTTTTACTGGTTTTAATCATTTGGCCCGTTTGTTTTGAAGGGGAAAAAACCTCTGCAAAAAAATTCAGCTCCCAGTAAAAACCTTCTGAACAGTGAACACTGAGGAAATTCTAACCGGAAGAAGTTTCAGCTAGTTGCGATCTGCAGTCCTCATTGCTAGATGCCACTTAAGCCCCTTGAATCTTACATGCTGAACCTTTAAATATAGTTATGTGATGATGTTTGTGAGTAAACTGCTCTTCATAAAAAGGGTGCTGTAGTTTCTGTTATGTTTGGCATTAACATAATGTCCTTTAGCGCCCATGGAACAAGAAGAGAATGTTCTTTATAGTTGGCTGTGTACACACTGCTATTCTAATTAGACATTACTCATATAGAACATCTGCCCCCAAGACCCATGTAACATCTTCACACCCATGGTGCACAGAGATGAAAAGCCATTCCCTCAGTGCCAGGTCACCTTGACACCATCTTTGCCATTTGTGCCATGTCTGGAGGCAGCAGCCATTTTTAAGGCGTCGCTTCATCCCCCTCAGCCTTGACATTCAGCACACAATGCATTTCATCCTTAGTTACAGGGCACCTTTCCCACACAACGGATATGGGATAGGACAGCCAGTAAAAATGAAGAACAGTGCCTGAGTCTGAGTGCAAATAATAACCTATTATTTTGACATTTCTCACATGCCTGTGCTTCCCAGGCCAGTTTCAGCTCCCCCCAACAAATGCTACTCACTTTTGCCCTTTGCTTGATCTCAAGCCACGAAAATTGGTTTCTGAGGTAAATCACATCACAGCGAAGCATCGGCACACAAGCAGGAGACTTTACTACATGTACATGAAATCAAATGGTAATTGAGATAGCATGGCAGGCGGATAAAAAAGCCATTTCCTGTTTGTCTTATCTGTTTTGTCACATAGAGCAGGTTAACCAGGTGACATTTCCGCACTGGGCTATCTTTATCACCAAAGGCCATCACCAAATTCTGCTGCGGCATTCATATCTCACAACATGTTGGCTTGCCTTTATTAAATCCACCTGACTGAATGGTGGTATGATGTTCCAGAGCTCCATCTCAAAGGGAAATCTTGTGTTAAACAGAGGCTGTGGCTTTTAGCAGCTCCAGCGGCATAGCTCTGGGGATGGCAATGTCAGTCGTCAGTCCACCACTTTGGTCCAGATTGAAATATCTTAACAACTATTGAATGGATTACCATGATATTTTGTACGGACATTTTTGCCTAGCGGACATTGATCCCCTGACAATTCCTCTAGCGCCACCATGAGGTTAACATATGTGGTTTTTAATTAAGTAACTCACCACCAATTGATGGATTGCCAAAAGATATAGTTTAGACATTCATGTTCCCCTTAGGATGGATTGTGATAACTTTTTTAATTTGTCCTTGGTTTATGATGAGGTACTTACAAAACCAATAACATTCCCATCAGTATCAGCTGTAGGCCCACTCAGTGTTTATTGCTAATTAGCAGACATTAGCATGATTACATGCTATATAAGAAGGTGGGCATGCAACATTATACCTGCAGGTGCAGCATTAATGCCAAAACTTTCAGACCATAATTATAAGCAGTGGAGTGAGGCAAAAACATCCATGTCAGCCTCCAGCTTGTAATTCCAAGTTGGAGGTAGGGCTTGGCGATAAAATGATCTCAAAACATGATTGCAATAAAATGTATGTCGATGATGATGATAAACTATAGTAATTTTTACTAGATATGGATAGATCTAGATAGATCCAAACAGCGTGTCATGCAGCAGAATTTAACAGACAGCTATCAGTCAGTCTGCAGTGTTTGGGATTGTACACGCCCATTTTTCACTGCAAAGTTTGTGTTGAGGTGAGTGTGCCGAGGTAAGGAGGAATTGAAAGTAGCGTGGACAGAACGAAAAGATGGGAAAATGACTGGAAGTGAGGAGCAAAGCAGCAGTGAAGCTGAAGAAGCCCGGGTTATCCTCAAAAACTGACAAAACTGTGTATAAAAAAAGTTCCCCTAGTCAATAATGGTGGTTTGGCTACTTGAAAAGTGACGGACAAAGACGGTCGTCGGTTGGTGCCAACCAGGACGGGAAACACAACAAATCTTTCCCATCACCTGAAAAGGTGGCATCCCAGGAACTACACTGAGAGCATGAAAATCCAGGCCAAAACTGCAGTAAGTCCACCAACAGGTGTTACTTAGTGGCCTAGCACCTATGCTGCTGTGGGCAGCGCTAGCAGGGCTGCACCAAAACAGCAACCAATAGTGTCCTCTTTTACCGCTGTATGAGGGGCCATTGAAAAAGAGCAGTAATATAATAGATGCAGTGTCATTCTTTCATTCAAGAAATTAATTAAAGTGCAAGACTGGACTGCAGATACGAGCTTCCAGGCAGGAAATATTTTTCTCAAACTGCTTTGCCCCAGCTTTACGTCGAGTGCCGTGGGAAGCTGGAAAATTTGGTTTCTTCAGGTGTCACACATTATCAGGATACTTTTCAAACTGGCAGCATTATCAAATTATATATTGTGATAGATATCGATTTCGATCAATAAAAATGATCGTGGTAATATTTTTTGCCATATTTTTTGCCAATAATAAGATAAGATATACTTTATTGATCCCCCAGGGGGGAAATTCAAGTATCACAGCAGCACAAGACAATATCAAAGGACATTAGATAGAATAAGATTAAAGAGAAAAAATAGAAAATTAAAATTAAAGATAATTATAGATAATAAAAGATCAAATAAAATTGCTACATACTAAAAAATTGTTGAGTGGAATAAAGTGACAGGTGGCGGATAAAGTGACATTATTGGACAAATCCAGGTCCGTTCAGAGCTAGATGTAGCTAAGCCAAACCGCTGTTGTACAGTCTGATGGCAGTGGGCACGAAGGAGCGTCTGAATTGCTCAGTCCTGCATCTGGGTGGGATGATCCACTGGCTGAATGAGCTCATCAGCCACAGCTCATTGTGATCTGAGTCTCCTCAGGAAGAACATCCTGGTCTGTCCTTTCCTATAGAGGGCATCTGTGTTACGAGCCCAGTCCAGTTTATTGTTGATGTGGACCCCAAGGTACTTGTACGAGTCCATCACCTCCACCTCCTCACCCTGGATGGTGACTGGGGCAGGTTGCCTCCGGTTCCTCCGGTAGTCCACCACCACCTCCTTAGTCTTGCTGATGTTGAGTTTAAGGTGGTTTTGGTTGCTCCACATGACAAAGCTCTCAATCAGTCCTCTGCACTCCTCCTCCTCATCATCACTGATGCATCCAACTATAGAGGAGTCGTCGGAAAACTTTTGTAGGTGACAGGAACCAGAATTGAACCGGAAATCACAGGTGTAGAAGGTGAAGAAGAATGGTGCCAGAACAGTTCCTTGGGGCACCCCAGTGTTACTTGACACCACCTCAGATACGCAGCCATCCACCCTGACGTACTGCGGCCGGCCCGTGAGGCAGGGGCGGACTGGCCATCTGGAGGTTCTGGAGAATCACAGAACGGCCGGTACTCCAGGACGGCCAGCGGCCGCCATGCAGTCATCACCGTTTTTGTTTTTTTTTCTTTTTCTCCCTGATAATCTACTGTTCCACGTCCAGTCCGCTAGGTGGCAGCCTTTAAATTGGATGCCAGCCGGCCCATAGATATCTATGAGTTTCCACGCACTGGTTGTTGTGGGCTGGGCCAAGTCAAAGTCCAGGGCTGTTTTTTAGTCCCAGTCCGCCCCTGCCGTGAGGTAATCCAAAATCCAGGCAGTGATGTCCAGGTGAAGTTGCAAATCCAGCAGCTTGTCTCTCAGGAGGCTGGGTTGATAACTGCCACTCATCGAAACGAGCTACAGAAAGTGTCAAAAATCTGCTGGCAGCATGGCTGCAGGGCAACATGCCGAGAGTTGCCTTATAACAAAATCCAACATTAGCTCATAAAGAGCAAGTCTAGCTATTTTAACCCTTAAATGTTAGATACCTTGGGTCTTAAGCCATTTTGCACTCATATATACACTCATATATAAAGCAGATTAAGTCATGTATTAAAGCTGTGTTGCTTGTAAACTTTTCAGAATGTATTATTAACAATAAAAGACAATATATAAATATACATTTTCACAAATTATGATATTTTTTACAAAAAATGTATAGATGTCAAAACAATGGATTTTTTTTGTTTTTGTTTTTTTAACTTATTTTATTTCCTTTTATCAAGTGCAGTAGTACAGTACAATCAGCTTTTGAGACACTTACAGTAGTACAGGCATAAATGCATAAATGTTAAGGGTCTGTCCATGGGTTTTGGCCTTCCATCAATGTCCATATGTCCGTTATCCATATATCCATTGTCCAAATATCCATTATTTCAAGAGGGAATGGGAAAAAGAGAGAGGTAAAATAAAATAAATAAATACAATTGTTCACATTTAAATGAGAAGAAAATAGGAACATCATTCTCCCTTCCACTTGGACCATACTGGTCAGCAAAACAATGTTTTTTTATTTCAAAATACATTTATATATTTTATATTTACAATGTACTACTGTATCTCACACATATGCTACTGTACCTTCTCATACCAAACTTCAGTAAATCAGCAGAGTGATCACAAATCACAGTCGCTTGCTCGTGGTCATTGCACCATTGTGTGCAAACACCGCTCCACTGTTTCATGGTTTCATGAGTACCTCAGTTGATCTTTTCTGTGTCTGGACAACCCTAAGACTTTTAGAGCATTCATCAGCTTTTGGATGTCATGACTCCTCTTTCCTCTTCTCCAGTCACAGCCAACTGAAGACCGAGGTTTTCCAGGAAAGAACAACACTTGTGATCTTGATCTTCTGGCTTCCCGAGTTGGAAATTTGGCTGGGAAAACTACTTGTGTGTTTATAGCAGCAAGGTCAAGACAGTTGAGGTAACCATATGAGGCTAACTCATCAGTCCTCACTTTAATTGGGTCCACAACTTGGACATCATTCTCATGCTCCAGTTCCAAGATAAAATAAACAACTTTTTCATCACTGTTTTCATAGTAACAGTGAGACAGCACTACCATCATAAGGCCAAACAGGAAAACATTACCCACTGACACTTGCATCCAGCCCACAGATAAGAAATTTAACTCTTGCTTAACTCTGATTTCTGCCAATTGAGGAGACTTTCTTTGAGAAAAACACGAAGAACAAGTTATGCATTTAAGGGTTGAATGGAGTCATAGTTTATTTCTGTCTGCTTTCACTTATCAACAAGTGTTAAGACAAAGTACTTAACATGGCAAAAACAGCAATTGTAATGATGTGTCAGTGCTCCTGAGTTGGAATAAGGAAAGGTTTTCTTGTTATTTCCAATTCTTCACATATGCAGCATTAACATCAGCTTATCACTGTGACCGTGTTAGCATGCTGATGTTAGCATTTAGCTCACAGAGCTGCCACTATGGCCATAGACTTTTAGTCTTGTTGTTACCAGTTTAGTGATGCTAAATGAAGGAAACATCTCAATTTCCCTTTTTTTTCAAAGTAGATTTGCAAAAACAATCCCTCTGCCCAGGGCTGCATGATAATATTGGCATGTTGTCACTGACTGGCATCGATGTCGGTCGATATCAGCTTTAAAATGAAATATTCGAATCGGCCAACATGCTTTTTCTTATTTTACACAATGAATGAATATTATATAAATTAAAAGTATTGTATTTCATGTCTCTATCTGCTGGTGGGCCATCACGATAAGAGTATGCATGCATAATATGATTAATGATGATTAATTCCACTACAGAAGAGACTTGATCACTAAGATTAGGTAGGGAAAAAAATATCAGTATTGGTATATTATATCGGTCAAATGAGTCGTTACATACAGTATCAGATATCAGCACAAAATCCGACATGGGGCATCCCTACTTCTGCCCAATATATATAGCCAAGAGGAAGAATATGCTAAAAATGCATGGTTATGCCTGTCATTTAAATGGTAGGCTTATATCACTAAGCTGAAACTAGTAATTTCAAACATTTCCTCATCACTGAGCGACAGTATTTAATGTTCTCTGTCAAATTTCTTGCTACACTGCTTCACTACAAATACAACCCAGAAGGAGCAGTTTATAAAACAGTGACAAAATGTTTTGGTTTTTTTCCATGGTATTGCAACCACAAAATGAGATACTGTCCAATTTATACAGACCATGATGTGGGTCTATCTCATCCAACCAAGAGGCAAAGTCACGTTAAGTTTTCATTTGAACTATTCCATTTAGCTTTATTTAACATTACAGGCAACATCTTCCAAGTAATTTCACTCAGACTCACTCAGATGAGAAATTCATACTTACTGGCTCTCTGTAATTCTCAAGCCAAATTAATTTGTGCAAGACTGTTTACAGTTTTATGATGGGTGTGAGAATAATCACACATACACACACATACACTAAATGTTATTGCCGCAATGAAGTGCCTCTTCAACTAATTTCTGATTAATGAATTCTGCGTTCCATGAAAAACAAGAGTGCATCGTGTGTTTGTGGAGTGAAGAATATCTTCTGTACTAATGTGCGTGTTTCTGTTTTATAGATGATACAGTGTAAAAAGGTATACAGAGGCCCTTCCTTTGACAAAGCAAGCTATTTCTCAGGAAATGCACTGTCTCCCTCATTTATTTATGAGTGAGCTCTGGGGTGTTCAGGAGGGTAGGCATCACAGGCATCAGTCTTCAGCCCTCTGTCTTAGACTCCATGTGGTGCTCATCGATTTTAGCCCCTCGCTGCAGAAGTGCGCCATCAATCAATACAGTAACAAGTCTTCATTTATACTTGAGAAATGCAGTTTCCAACTCAGTGGGCACAAAGTCCTGGTGTTGTCAGTGTGGGCGAGAAAAAAGGCGCCGGTCTGTGTTTGGCCTTGGGCCTCATCTGCCCAACATGACTGTACATCACCAGCATGACACAACAACACATACAACATCAATGCAAGCACATGAACAGAAACATTTCAAATGTGTGGCGTTCACGTGGAGTATTTTCTGCAACCTAGGGTCCCAACTCTGAAACAGTTTGATATCTATATTGTGTTTTTTCTCTTAGACCCACAATGACAACTTTATAGTGCGTGAGAGCAAACCCTTGCAAAGGAAGCAGTGATTTATATGAGGCTGTGTTCTCACAAGGCCGCACATTTAATGTAAAGCAACAGCCCAAGGTGTTTTCAATTCATCTCTGCCAGGACTTTTTATTTTGCAGGCTTCTACAAACATGACTTTGCAGAGAAAAACTATTTGCTGACGGTAATAACATTTGCCACATTCAAGGAAGTTACCTTTAATCCAGATATAATAGTTCATAGAGTCTTTCTATGAGCTGATTGTTTGCCATTTGGCCAACTAGATATTTTGTGAATTAGGTTCTCACTCAGTCAATGTCAGTGTAACTCATACAATTTATCACCTATTGCTGTAGGCCTAATATTCAGTTAGTATTCTGTCGGGATGTGTGGCATCTCTGTGGGGCAGATGAGTGACAGTGGTTACTTTATTTATCTAGTGTTGTCAGATTAAATTCATACAAGGTCTTACACTGTATCAGTGGTTTAGAGTGAGTTAATAATGCCCCTTTACTGACTATATTGTCATAATATATCAATACAGTATACTGCACATACACTGTGTACGTGATGGGCCTATAAAAAGATCAGTTGACCACATTGTGCTTTATAATGCTCAACTTTTTACCAAAAATAATTTTTAATCATCTTGAATGAAACCTTGGTGGCCGCCTATGTCACCTAGATTTGCCACTGTGTAACAGGCTACCTTTTTGTAACCAGTTCTTGGTTAACTCCCTGTCTTCATCTATAAAATACTTTCTCTTGCCACAAACAAGTAGACTGGGGCAACAGGATGAATAATCTTTACAGAGCCTGTCTTGAACTTTACAAAACTGCATATTTACACTACAAACCTTGGAATAATTTATAGAAGAAACTGCCCTCGTACAGGAATACAAACACCTCTTTTTTTAGATAAAGTTTTATAAAGAAAATAAGTGTTTAAATATTCAAGCCCTTTACCTGTCAGGTCCCATGTTGATGTGCCGCAGTATATGTGAACGCTGTAAATTTTTTATGTGGCTGTATGTGTACTTTACACTGCCATTTTGGTCATGTCCCTGTTGTTAAAGAGATAATGTACCTCAGGAGGCAGCCTGGTTAGGTGTAGCTTAAATTAAGTGTTTTGACTGTTAATCCTGTGAATTATAATGAAGCCAATTTGTATACTTGAGTTTGAAATAGTCTCTATTAAGCCATGTTTAATGTGTTTTTGATGTGTGTTTTGGGTGTGTTTTGAATCAACTAAACTTAACAGCACTCCACATAAACCCCACTGCTGACTAGTATTTTGGAAGTGTAACTTAGAGCGACAGAGACACACCACGACACAAGTATAAATGCTCACAATGGCGTAGGGCACAGGCTACAGTGTAGGCTATGGCATAGGCTCTGCATAGGGCTGAGCACAAGTATAAATGCACCTTTAGGGGCTGTTTGTTACCTACGAGAGGGAAGGGGGTGGTGTAAAACAGGGATGGCACTTTAAATATTTTTTTCAGGGGATTGATTTGACTAAAGGGAGGGACATTCAACTTTAAATGGTCGGATTGTGTATTTATTTTAAATATTTCTAGAATCCCAAAACCCTCTGGTGCATTTAAAAGGCATGTTTTCTTTAAAAATGTTCAAAATCCAATCATTCATCACAGCCAGACACTGATATATGGTTATTTATTATGGTGGAGGGAGGGTCATGCATTTTAACCCAGCAACTCAGGGAAACTCAAGGAAAAATATTTAGAGCTGTGGCAAGGGGTTAGATATATTTTTTTTTTTTTAAAAACTTGCACTGCAGCTAGCCCCCTACTACTACTACTACTACTACTAGTACAGTCCTTAAGGGGTTTGCACTGTAAAGTGACTTTATGGGAGGTTTAAGTGGGTTTTTATTTGTCGGTGCAAAATGTACCAGTATGAGTGGCCATTGGGGGCCCCTTTTCCTAATTATTTTGTGGGGGCCCTATGATCACCTGGGCTGCCCCTTCTTCACATAAACCTGTCCAATTGGATAAAACCTCCAAATGGATTGAATATTACACACATTGTTTTTGTTTCAGCATGAAATTAAATGCACCTTTAATGGGGGTGGAGACACAGCAGGGAGGGTGAAACCTCTGATCAGAGTATCTCATGGGATCTGTGTAGTGACTGAAGAAGCAGTGAATTAAACTGCTAATGAAATTGCTACACCCTGCTATTTCACTCTATTTCCACCTACTAGCTCCACATTTTTTTTCATCCTCCACTGCAACTACTGTATCATTCTCATTCCTGCAGTACATCCCAGGATGACAGCTCTCTCTCCCCCTCTCCCCCTCTCCCTNCCCCCTCTCCCTCACCCCCCCCTCGCCTTGCCGGGACGCCTGCTTGGTATGGTCCGCTCCTCCCCTCTCCTACGTCTCACCGATGGTAGTTTCTATTGGGAGAAGGTCAAATGACTCCGCATGTCTGCCTGTGTGTACATTCCCGCGATGCACGCCTGATGAAGACTCACTTCCAACACTAATATCGTGTGTCCGAATATGTTTGCGACCATCTGAAGCTGCTCCCACGCGTCATGTCCCTGTGAAAGTGCCGGTAAGTCTTGGTGTGCTGCGACGGGTTTGTTGTTTCCGAAACGCTTCACCCGGTTTATATGTTGATGTGGCCGGATAAGTCGTTTCCTTATTAAGGTTTAATGTTTGCAAAGTGTTGTGTTTCCGTGCAGCTGGTGCAGCTCAGGAGCCCGGATGGGTTAAAAATAGTTCCTCCAGGATGCTGCTTCTTGTGATGCTCTCAAACAGTACAGGTGAAATCCAGGTGAAGGGGTCGCTGTAATTGTCCCTAAACGCGTCATTGGGTGCTATTTATATCGTTTAATTGTAGTTAAACTATCAAGAGGTATCTTACATCCATTTCTCTTCAATATTATCAGCCATAATCTGTCCTTTATTATGCTGTAGGAGCTTAATGGGCAAATATACCAGCAAAAGTAGGTAGGGACTCCCTTCAGGAATATTGCAGGAACATTTAAAGGTACTAGAGAAGAATAAGGATACCATTAAGTGCCATAAGGTCAGTGTAGACTGTTTACAGAATATTATGGAGGTAAAAGAAAGGCATGAAAGTACAACAGACATATCAGATATTGAAATAATCCCGCATGTCTGCATGAAATGTTTTCCTCTTGTAGTGAGGTGATAATGTTTACCTGCTTTACTCTACTGTAAATGCCATCTGAGGTCAGTGTTAATGTGGGTGAGTGGAAAGTTCACTCCTCAGCAACTAGAAAGCTCTGAGGGAAGGCAGACTTAATGAAGTGAGTCATCAGAGTCAGCCCAAAACTCCCCCCTGCAGAGTAGCATGTAGCTAAGCCTATTACAGCATTGCATAATGCAATAAGGTATAGCCCCATAAGGTGCAGAATGAGCCGCCTTGGGGGCCCGTATATTGTACGGGCTCCTTAATCTCTTATTATACATCCTCATAAAACATATCAGTCCAGAGCGGGGTCAGCATGTTCAGGTAAGGAGCCGAGGAGTGGAGGTTGTATTACTGTCCAGAGACACGCTGAGCTTTGCTGACGCACTCTGTAGTTTGTTCAAGGTCGGTGAGATGTTCAAGGTCGACTCACAGCAAAGTGAGGTGAAGGAGTTGACAAGTGTTGCGTGCTGATGAAAATGTGTCATGATATGACTCGTGTTGTGATGACCATGGCTTGTATTGCTTTGCTTGATTCATATTAGCTAGAAAACAGAGACTTTTTTATGATCACCAAGGCTTCTGTTCATTTTAAGGTTGCCATGAATCCATATAAAAATAGTCTCTAAAAATGAGCTCCTCCAACTGCAGCTGCAACTAACAATTGTTTTCACTTCCAGTTAATCCAGCCAGTCAGTTTTCCCGCTGCCTACGGTAACATATATGACATATATTTGTCCAACTAGTAGTCCAAAACCCAAAGATATTTAATTTATAATATGATGTAAAGATAAGCAGCAAATCTTTATCTTTGAGAAGCCGGAAATTTAGGTGATATGGCATTTTTGCTTTTAAAGTAACTAAAAAAAATCAGTTGTTGCTGATTCATTTTATTGTCAATTGACCAGTCGATTAAACACTGATTGTTTCAGCTCTTACTCAAATACTTTTAAAAATGCAAAGACTCTTAAACCCCTTTCCCACTGCACAAAACCCCGCTAACATCTGGCTTTTGTATATAATGGGAAAGGTTACAACCAGCATTCACTCCCTGGATCAAATGACTCTGCGGTAGTCACTGGTATTTATCAGCTCCAATCGGTTCCAATCGGCAGTTATGCAAATACAACATTCGGGTGGATGTGCTAATTTCATCCACTTTGCCAGCAGATACACTGACAGGTCGCCACAAAATACAGTCTGTGTCTGTCCAAGCAGTGCTCTAACATTGTTCAAAATTGGCACTGAGTTTGAGAGAGAGATTAAAAGAAGTAACCACCATGACATTTTCACTGGCCTCCATGCAGCTACTGTTTACTGACCTTTTTTTTGGCCAGTCCCTGACTACGAACATGTCACACCAGAAAAAAACAAAAACTATTGCCTATTGTAGCCAGTTTCCCCATATTTTAAAAAAAAACAAAAAACAAAAAAAAAACAGTCTTATTTTGGTGGAAAAGTTGTATTATTTTAAATCGAAATGCTGACCAATTTCCTGAGCCATCCTCAAATGGCTCTAATCCCAAGAAATAAAGATCAACTTATTGGGAACCTGTCATGTTAGAGAAAAGAAGAACCATCACCTATGCTACTACAAGAAAGGATAGCACTGACACACACACACACACACACACACACACACACACACACACACACACACACACACACACACACACACACACCTTGAATGATGACTCTCATGATCATATTATGCATGGTCCTGCTGGCTTTGATTAATCCTTCACCCTGTCGTCGACAGTGAACAGTTGCTGTCACCAATTGATTACTGCCTTGAGATTCATGTTGATGAAACTGAACTACATTCACTTAGTAGAAAATGATTTCATACACAGCATTTAAAAAAAAAGAAACAAATTCAATTAGTTCTAATAAAACATATTTCAAGTATGTCAAACTGTGCTTTCATGCTTTTGATGCTCTGTTCTAGCCCTGATAAGCTGTAAAGGATGAGGCTTGATGTTTATCGAGGTGGCCTCGACAAAATTCACTAACACTTGAATTCCTCTGTGAAAGGCTCTAAAGTCATGTGGTGTTTTAACAGCTGCAACTATCTCATCCATCTCTGCAACCTCATTAATGCGCACGCACGGCTCTCAGGTAGAGCCAAGAATCTCTGCGAATTCAGACTGAATTACTGACATCAGATCTGACTTTGTGCCAGGCAGAATGTTTCCTGAAAACACGCTTTGTGAAAAATTAGTTTGAGTGTTTAGCTGCTGCTGTTTTTATCCTGAGGTGTTTCCTATAGCAGTATCTAGTACAAACTGCTTTTACACTGAGCTGATGCAATTTGACCTTCCATAATATAAAGGTAAATTAGTGTCTCTGTATAACCCTGAGTGGCTCCATGCAGATATAAGTGGTTCCATGGAGATTCTGTTGTGTCTACGTACTGCAGTCTATGTAGACATGACTGATCCTGGAATAACGTCCCTCTGAGTCATTAATGGTTTCCATCTATTCTATAACAGCGCCGTGCATCCAGTGAGGAAATGTTATTGTACATATTTATTTGTAATACATATGGTTCTCCAATGGTTCTTTGAGAGCTCTTCAGTCAAACAGACCAGAGGGAGCCACCGTCACTGGTGGAGAAAGAGCCCTAAATCTGCCTTTGTAACCAGCTGCTGCTAATCCGTGTTCAGACCCCAGAACCCTAGACTCATACAAGTTGTTGCAGTGAAAAAGAATAAAGACGCATTTGAGGCTGGGTGATGCTGGGCAGTGCCACATGAGAATGTTAATCTTGGATAATAAATCTCTTAAAGAGGGTTTGTCTGCAACCAAAATCACCTTTCCTCTGATCACAGGCCAAGGTTTTGGCTCTGTTAGGCACTTTGTTCAGGCGGCGTAAGAACCTTGTAGTTGCTCAATCTCAGTCACTTTAAAAGGGAGTCTATGCAGTTCACATAACAAGTTTGTTCAATATTCTGCAATAGCTGATTAACATGAAAAAAAAACCTGTAGCAGAACAAGTAATTGACAAATTGGGAGCATCATTCAGCTGAGTTCAAGGTGCCCTGTGGAGTTTCCTCCTAAACAAAAAGTAATGTTTATTTACTGTGTGTATCCTTGAACATTTCCTCCCTTATAAAACATTTGTAAGGACAGCTCTTTTTAGGTGTTAAATCCTGAATTGTTAACACTCATGTTTACTAGCTTGCAGTTAGTTATCCATCAGGGTCTTAGCCTCCGAGTTTATCAGTTCCTTTTATTGATGTTAGCATGTTTTTTGACAGTCATGCATTGCAAAACCATGACGTTAAACTCATCATCTACGCTGCTGGAAACATGTAACAAGAGGGAGTCGAGGCAGAGAGGAGGAAAGCAGTCCAAAGGGTGGCTACATTTCATAAATAAACTTCTGTAAAGTGGTAATTTCAAGTAAGGGAGGAAACACCAGCAGTATGCTGAAACATCTTCTTATGCAACATGGGCTTAAATTGCAGGAATGCCTTGTATTTGACACTCTACGCACGAGTGCCACAGCTTCCCAACTGAGCAGCACGTCTGTTACAGAGTGTAAATATCCTGTGTTATAATAACATTAGCACCACACAGGCAGGCGGAGCAGATTTGTTCCTTGACTAAGGAAACCTAAAGGAAGACAAATATGTGCAAATATTCTCATCCATTTTAGAAACGTCCTACATTGTGACAGATTCAGAGATCATAAAACGGTTGCATTGATGCTGAAAACCTGTGTAGGCTGACTATTTCCACACAGAAAATTGATCAAGAATCAATAAGAGAATTGTTAGAGTCCAAGGTCATCTCGTCTTGTTTCCTCTGACTAACAGATCCTAACCAAAGATATTCAGATTTATAAATATCTTTCTCACATCGGAAATGTTGCAACCAGAGTATTTGGTGGAAAAAAATGACATGATCAACCAAATGGTTCTCAAAATAGTTGTCTCTGAATATCGATTAATTGAGTAATGACCGCAGTGCTACCTGAAATGATCCCATTTCTGTAAAACTTACAGGTATTAATTTAGAATGTAGTGAAATAAACGTCCTCTGATCTTGGCAAGCAGCTGCATGTGCATTTCAATTCAGGCTTGGTGCCAGCAATTAAACTGCAAGATGAAGGAATTCATTCAGTTTTATTTTAGCTTTTGCAATTATTGGTTTCTCACAGACTGTACTTTTTGTGTTATTTAATTTTTGGAATTAAATAACACAAAAAAGTGAACAACGTGCAAAACGTGAACAGAAAGAGGGAGAGCAGAGGAGAGCAGAGGAGAGGAGAGGAGAGGAGAGCAGAGGAGGGGAGGGTCTTGAATCCACATAAAGCAATTAGATAATGACAGGGGCAGTGACACAGTGATTTGTTGCCTGCTGTTGTAATGTGATTCCAGTAGTACAGCTGAAAATGAATTTTAAGGCTTCCAAGAAATTCATTCTTCCATTATGCGGCTTTATGGGTCCATACCGGCTTCAGACATTGTTTACAAAGATGCGACACAGATTCCCAGACACAACAATGCTTTTATGCCACATTGATGTGTCATGTGTGATGTGCTTCGCTACAGATGACTTGTTGTCACAGAAAAGGCTCCATAATCATTAGGGTCCGGGCAGCTAAGCTTCCAGGATACTATTGTAATCCTAGGTATTCTTCTTCTTTCTTCTTTCTTCTTTCTTCTTTCTTCTTCCGAGGAAATCATACTTCCCATGGGTGAAAACTCACCAAACTTTGCACAAAGGTCCAGTCTCATGCCAGATATCCTCAGCTGTAAACTCAAGCCAATAGTCCTGATGGTGGCGCTACAGCAAGCGTCTAAAGTTCAAAACTTTGAAAATTCACAACAACCATATGTGCTACAACACAAC